>NC_083283.1:45107543-45188087 GCF_963506605.1 Zootoca vivipara
CTACATTTGCCCCACCAATTTGTGATAAACAACATTTCACTTAAACATTATCCGATTGCTATTTATCCTGTATATTCACTGAATTTATGCTGAATATTCAACCCTGAACAGGCACCTTAGGACTAAGTGTTAACCTCCTACATCCTCTTCCTTTGCAAACTTAAATGCCTGATTCTAATTAATAAGTTTTAGCGGACTATTATTTTAACACACACACACACACATTCACATGTTTTAATATGTTTTATGGCCTTTAAGGATCTTTGTCCGAAAGCCAAAGGTTTCTGAAGGTAGGTTTAATGGGGGGTGTCTGCTCCCCCCCAAAGGAAAAGCCCTATAACATTTTAATGCCAGTTAAGGTCCCTGGGGCGCCTCTGTTCACAGGTCTCTTTCCAGCTGCGGGCGAGAAAAGGGAGGCCCTTAGATTTCAGCTCCGAGGAAGGAGCATAGCTGCCAAGTTATCCCTTTTTTAAAGGGATTTTTCCTTATGCTGAATAGGCTTCATCTATACCCAACTTGGCAGCTATGGGAAGGAGCTTCTCAACCCAGCACCCAGTACGACAAAGCGGCGCTCACGAGGTGAGGTCACGCTGCTCAAAGCCTCAGTTTCCTACCACCTTTTTAACCCCAAACTGCAGGTTAGGGCGGTGCTAGGGCGCGTGATTGTAGCCTGGAGGCTCCTTCGGGGAGGGGGGGGCGTTTAACCCTTTCCCTGCTTGCCATTGCAGCTCTCCAAATCTCCTCGACTAAGACGTTGGTAATGAGCGTTTCCCATCAGCTACACAAATGACAACCATAATACAGTATTTAAATCCTGAATTTGTCTTGAGCTGTCTGCTTTCAAATAGATGATCATCCCCATTTCCTGTTGTTGTTGTTTAGTCGTTTAGTCGTGTCCGACTCTTCGTGACCCCATGGACCATAGCACGCCAGGCACTCCTGTCTTGCACTGCCTCCCGCAGTTTGGTCAAACTCATGTTCGTAGCTTCGAGAACACTGTCCATTTCCTACTCAATGGATAAACAGGGCCACCATTCAGCCAGGTTCATTGGGGCAATGGGGAAGAGGGGGGAACCAAGCATTTACATGGAAACCTCTATACAGTATCTATCAGCCTCTATCTGTGTATATCTAACGATATTGATCACAGCCCATGTGCCTCTAAGCGATGTACAGGAGACCCAGTACAGAAAGACAAACGGAGCTAAAGGCCAAGCTAGACATAGTTATGTCCAATACGAACTATACCTATGTCTAGCTTTAACTCATTTTTTCTTTCTGTATTGGGTCTCCTGTACATCGTTTAGAGGCACATGGGCTGTGATTAATATTTGGATGGATGTGCCCTCTTTATTCCCAGAGGAGGAATCGGTCCTTCCAAGCCTCCGGTCAGGAGCAGCTGAAAGCCTGACCATTGCCTCCCAACAAATCCTTGGCCCAGCAACAGCTAAGGGGACACTTGGAGAGGGTTACGGGGAGAGAAGATAAAGCGCCCCTCTTTTTGCCTTGGCACAACCGCCACGGCCCAACCGGCAACGGGTCCAGCTTTTGATCCCCGTTTCTCCTCTTTTGCACTTTCGGGGTTCTTTCCCGCATCATGCACAAAGGAGCGCAGTGGACCCAAGTCAGTGCAGACGTGATTAGGAACTGGGTGCCTGTGGCGATTTTCTGGGTAGAAATGTGCCTCTTATTTGTCAAGCCAAGAACACTAGAACCTCTGTTCATGTTCAAATAAAAACCATAAATAATCACCATCACATTTTAAAATACAGCAGCACCTTTTAGAGTTAACAGTCTACACACGCTCAGTTTGCTTAATTTTCCTAGGATTCTTGCTGACCCAGAACACCTTTTCCATGCAAAACTTCTGCCGCTTGTTAATTCGGATTCCCACTTGATGGGACGCTTCGCCTTTCCCGTGTCCTGCCCTCCCCAACCGTCTGCTTCCCTGTCCTGCCTCTCTTCCCCAATTTGGATTGCCACCCCCTCGTTTCCACCTTACCTGCGCTGGAAGGCCGCATGGCGAGGGGCCCGGCCCGGCTGGGCAGGCAGTGCAGCATGGTGTTGTCGAAGGGGTTTCCCCAGCCCGGGCTGGTGAACTGGGAGCCCACGTAGGGCGCGTAATAGGAACCGTTCAAGGGCCGGAACTGCTCGCGGGGGCTGTAGGCGGCCGACTCCCGGGCGCCGCCGTTGCTCGCCGGCGAGCTGCTGCCCGGGTAGCTGAAGCGGCCCGACGCCGGGTGGGCGCACCCTCCACCCGTGGCGCCGTAGGGCGCGGAGGGGCTTTCTGGGCCCGCTTGCGGGGGCCACGCCGCCGGCCCACCGGCCTGCCCGGGCCCCGGGGTGCTGGGCAGGTAAGGCAGCATGGAGCTCACGCGGGTGGTAGGCACGTAGACAGGCGATCCTGCCGAGGAGGGCACGAAGCCGCCGCCTGCACCGCCCGTACCCGGGGACGAGGCGTCGTAGGGGCCCGGCTGCAGGCTTTGGTGATGCGAGTGGTGATGCGCGTGCGGGTGGTGGTACATATCCTCGACGGGCGGCTGCGGCTGCTGCGGTAGCGGCTGCGAGGGATCCGGGCTCAGCTTGGCCGACGTGCGGCTGGACCAGATGAGCTTGTTGGCCTGATCCAGGTCCGCTAAAAGCAGCACGTCCTCCCAGCTGGAAAGGCCGGACGGCGCCGCGGCCAGGGAGACGAAGGGGGCCAGAAAGGACCGGCCGTCGGGGAGGCCCAGCGGCTGAGAGGTCTGCAGCGCTCCTCCCGGCTCCTGCTTGAAGGTCCGGCCGCCGCCTCCGCCGCTACCGCTGCCGCCAGGGGAGCAGCCCGAGGACGAGGAGGGCGACGGCGAAGGGCAGGGCAGCTCCCGCGGTGCCAACGAGTAGGGCAAGTCGTCGGGGCCGCAGCGCTTCAGCAGGCACCAGCCACTCTCAGCCAGGGCCATCCAGCTCCGAGGCGCTCAGCAATTCTCCCTCGGCCTTGCAGCGGCGGCGGCGGCGGCAGCTTCTGCTTCTCCTTCGAAGCTAGGGTGGAAGAGAAGAGGGGAAAGGCCCGTTAGCAAATGCCAGAGGTAGACGGGGCTCTCTCTCCCCACCCGGCCACCCACCTGCCCAACCACCCGATTTCAGTCTTGCAACTTAAGAAGCACGTTGTTGTCGAAGAGTGCCTCTGGGCACGTGCAGAGTACTAGCCGCTCACTACTAAGGAACCGCAACCGCGACCCTCACAACCGAAGCTACAAGAAAGGGCTTTTAAGCCGCCCGCCGTACCCCTGTTCCTCTCCTTTCTCGAAACTAGCCACTGACACAAAATAAAGCGAGGCCTGTGGCGAGTGCGCGGCTCTCCGCTCCCACACCAACGGCCGCGCAGTCCTTTCGCGGACAAGAAGCACAAGAAGCGAGCCCTTTCGCTTGGGTTCCCCCAATCCCATCCCTGCCTCTTTCCTCCTCCCCAGCCTCGGCTTGCCCACCTGCAAAACGGAGCCGAGCCAGTGGAGTCAGCCGCGGGCGCAGCGCAACGAAGCTCTTTGAGCTCCGCGGGGACGCAGCAGGAAAGTGCAGCGCCTGCGCCGCGTCAAAAGGAAAGCAAAGCACACAAGCGGGCTTGGGGTGGGTGGGAAGATCTCAGCAGGCTACTCCTCGCTTGGTCCCACCTCAGCGTCTTCCAGGATCGGGAATCCCTCCGGAGTAGCGCCTGCCCCAGAACAGCAGCAGCACCGCTCAGCCTGCCCGCCCGCCGCCGCACCGGGTCCGCTCGCTCCGCCCGGGCTGCCTTTTGCTTACAGGCAGAACGAGTGACAAAAGCCAGAGGGGGCGGGGGATGCGGGCCGCCTCCGCCAGGACCAGCACCCCCGCCCACCAACAACCCGCTCGCCGCCCAGCCCCACTCCTTGGTTTCAGCCAATGAGTCACTGGAATGGCTCCAGAATGAAAACAATTCGCAATGCAAGCGAACGGGGGCGACGGAGAAAAGGTGCTGCCGCCGAGCAGCCCAAGGGCTCAAGGGCAGGAAAGTCAGGGGGTGATCAGTGACATACTCCCTTCTTGGAGGTCCCCAGGGCAGGCTGGGTCGGGGTTGGCTGTGTGGGCTGCCCCCCACCCTCGAGGATCAAAGCTGCCAAGGGGAAGTAGAGGAGGAAGAGGTTGGTGCCATCTCCTCTCCGGCTCGCCGCGGCCTGCAGAGGGAGACCCGCCTGGGAAGGGGGCCTCGTCCGCAGGTCAATGGAAGCCCCGAGCCCTGCTTGCAGTCTCGGCCTTATTCCAGCCCTCCCCACGATCCAGGCTCCGGATCATTGATCCAGGGAGCGTCCCAGTGCCGCCGCAGTCGTGCGCGCAGAGCCGGCAAAGCCTCGCCCGCCGTCCGGCCCCAGAGGCTCTAAGTGCCCAAATTCTCCCGCGAAAGGCGCAAAATGGGGGAGGGTTCCCTCAGGGTAGAGGGGGCCGAGATGTCAGCGATTAGGCCGATTAGGCAGACCCCGGGAAGAGGATGCTGACTGCCCGGGCTGGGGGCCTCGCCGGGCCCTGGAGAAGTCCAAGGACCCCCCTCCCTCTCCAAGTTTCCCAGTCGCACCTTTGTGGCGGCGGCGGCGGCTCTCCGAGGGTCCTTGTCGGGTGTGTCTCGGCAGGAGGCAAGGCTGCCAAGGCGAAGAGGCGAGGCGAGGCGAGCGGGGCTGCGCGGCGGCTGCTGTATGTATAAAGAGCCGAGCGAGAGGAGGCGCCTCTCTCAGCGCGGCAGGAAAAGTGCAGCCAGCAAGTCCTGGTTGGAATCAGGGAGCTCTGAGCAAACAGCAAGGAGAGAGTATGGGGGCAGGGAAAGAGGAACGGTGGGGGTGGCTAGCTGGGTGGGTGGGGGTGGCTTGGCGGGGGTGCCCGTCCCAGCGCCAGCCAGCCCCCCCCCCGCGCCCAGGAAAACAACCCGGCGCTGGGGTGGAGAAGCCAAGCCAGCCCTCCCCTCCCCTTGTAAGCCAATGAGGTGCTGAGGAAGGAGGCGAGGGGAGGCCGGGACAGGATCGGGAAAAGCGAAGCGCAGGCAAAATCCCTCCGGCAAAATGCGCGGCTCCCAAAATTGCCTCGGGGATTCAGGCGCAATACCACCCCTTCCATCTTTCCCCTTCATGTTTCCTCTTATTATATCGCATCAAGGTATCACATCCTTTCCCTAGTAAACAAACAAACAAACAAACAAACCATTTTCCTCCTCTGATTTTAAATTCAGTCATGGGTAAGGTTTATATTTCTTCCTTTATATTGTTTCTTCGTTTTTCTCCGCGCTCCTCTAGTTCTGCGAAGATTCCTCTGAAGGAATCAGGAGAGAAAATGTGTTTTCTTTTATTTTGAAGTTAAAGGGGCCTTCCCCCAACCTTTTTCGCTTCTGATCCCTCCCAGGCAGCTGAGCCCAGGTCCCTTTGCCCAGAACCAGATCTGCGGAGATCCAGGGTCTCCTGGCTGGGCCAGATCTCCTGCCTGGACATCGGTTCCTTCCTTCGGCTTTCCCTGCCCGGCGGTCTCTGCCTTTCCTCTCCTCCTCTCGCTCTCTCTCCCGGGCCTTTGGCTCTCTTATCTTAACTGCATATATGGTACTTAACAGGAAAGTGACTGGAAATTAAAATAACTTCTTCCCTCGGAGGTTATCAACTAGGTATCTGTCATCATCAGTCGGTCCAGAAACCAAGGCATCTGCGCCCAGGAGCTGGCTCGGGTCCCCCCCCTCTCTCTTTCTCAGTGGATTTTTGAATTGTATCTGTCGGGAAACAATTTCGTGGCCTTGGCTAAGCGAGCTGCGTTTCCCGTCACCCTTCCTGGGCGCAGATGCCTCGGTTTCATCGGGCGACAGGTTTGTATGTGCGCGTGGTGTTATTGTTGTCTTTTCTAGACAAGGAAAGAGGGAGACCCCGTCACTACCGATTTAGATTGCAAGGAATGTTTTTTTATTTAATAATATTTGGGTGTACTGGTCAGAATACACTGTGTACTGTATGGATCCATATGTGTGTGTGTGTGTTTGTAATGAGCGCGCATATATATTGTTTACCCGCTCTCTCATTACACACACACACACACACACACACACACACAGAGAGAGAGAGAGAGAGAGAGAGAGAGAGAGAGAGAGAGAGAGAGAGAGAGAGAGAGAGAGAGAGAGAGAGAGTCATCTTATGTATGTGCCTCGGTGTTCGCGTCTGACTCCTGCAGTGCGTGTGTGAGTGAGCGAGAGAGCAAATGTGTCGCTTAACACATTTCATTTCCTTGAAAACAACCTTAGTTTATTTCGGTTAAACTTCTAATTGCAACGGAGTGAGTGGGTGAAGGAAAGACTTATTGACTCAGACGTAGAAACAAATAAAAGAGGTGATTCGACTTCACAGCCTCCCTGGAAGGGGAAGCGGGAGTTGATATACCTGAAAATGAAAAATGGACCGAATCTATTTTTGTCATCTTCTTCGTGCATACATGGAAAAGGTTGTGCTTGTTAACAACCGAGTTTCAAGATGATCCAAAAGCACGCATTTCTGTGCACGGCTGTGCAGCGATCCACAAGGCGCTGGGATCCGAAAAGCGTGGCTCAGGGAAGGCTGCCTTTCGCTCTTCGTCTAGTTTTGCGCTTTACGACGCGGGCCCGGGCACAGCTCGGCTGCAAAACAAGCTCACAGCCCCACAATCTCCCAAAGTCCCCCGTGATCCAACTTCCTAGGCGAAGCTACGCTTTATGGAAAGCGTACATGACCCCCCCCTCTACCCGCACCCCCCCCCACCAGGCTGTGTGAGTTGCTGGACTGTTGCTTGCGAAAAACAAATGAAAACTGTATGATGATGAATCCTTTCTTCATCATTCTCGGAAGCTTGGCAAGGAGCCTTTGCGCCTAAAAGTGCGAGCTTCAGGGTTTGTGTGTGTGATTGTGGAGACTTGAATGAAGGATCCACTGCAGGAGCTAGGAGCCATTCCAAAGAGCGCCTGGGCGATTTGGGGACACCCCCGTCCCCGCCGTGCCAGGGCTAGGAGCGACGGCTCCGCAGAGCTCTGATTTCTCCAGCGGCTCAAAGGTGAGCTACGTTGTGAGCCTCTAGTGTCTCCCAAACGTTTTTCCTCGCCGCTGAGCTGCGCCCCGCCCCCTCTTTCTCCAAAGGGCTCCGAGATAAGCAACTTTTGCATGTTCAACAAGGGGCCTTATGCGGGGCTCCCCCCCCCCCACCTCTGCCTCCCTCTGGATTGGGGCGGCTCCTCCTGCCTCCAGTCTCGCTCAGTTGAAAGACAATGGGAGAAACTGGCAGGGCCCGTCCTTGCCCTCGGCATGTTCTCGGCTCTCGGGAGAAGTCAAGCAAGCCCGAAGGTAGAATCCAGGTGGATGTTAGCTCGGGCGGAATACAGTATTACAAAGAAGGCAAGGGAAAAGAAAAAAAAAAGAGAGAGAGAGAGAGAGAGAGAGAGAGAGAGAGAGAGAGAGAGAGAGAGAGAGAGAGAGAGAGAGAGAGAGAGAGAGATATGATGGGGAGAGAAAAGTATTTTGGTTCGGGGGCAAATCTGAGAGAGGCTCAAGGTGATGTTAAACACGATTCATGTCATTAGTTCCAGTGGTGGTGGGGTTGTTAATTTTTTTATATGCCTCTTAAATTAATGTCGGACTAGGCTTCTATCTAGGCGATTTGCAAAGCGCCAAAACCAGTCAGGCAATGAAACATACAGTACTAGTTTCTTCTAAGGAGTGTCTGCAGGATGGGACTGTGTACCCTTAGGGTTGCATATTAGAACGACCCTAAACACACACATGTATACATCCTTGTGCACTTGTATACCATAGAATCATAGAATCGTAGTGCTGGAAAGGGACCACGAGGGTCATCGAGTCGAACCCCTGCAATGCAATAATATTTTGCCCCACGTGGCAACCCAGGAGTTATGATGCAGTTATGATGACGAGAGCAAAACAAAAACAAAAAACAAAACCCCCCAAACAACTGGTGCTCCAGTCGACGCTCCTTAGAGCTGGTGGAAGTCTGTCGCCCTTGTCAGTCTTGGATGCTGTGCGGTGCGGGCCAGCTTCCCGGTTCCACAGCACTCTTCCCCCAACTGATGAAGAGCCCCGAGAAATCAGACTCGCGTACTTGTTGCACGATCCAGCAGAGCCAAGAGGGGCGGTCCTGTCTCTCCTTCCAGGCCCAAAGGGAAAGCCTCCGTAGGCTACAGTCACTGCCCCTAAACCCAACCTACCTCACAGGGTTGTGGGAAGGTGGGGTTAAAGGAGGAAGGGGGGGAACCCTTGTAGGGCCTTGGAGGAAAGGGTGGGATTTGAATGCAATAATCAAATAGGTAAATGTGCAGATGCTGGCATATAGCAGGAAAGAGAGAACGCCTGGCAGATGTCTCTGGGCGGGAATAAGAAGCAAAGACCAAATCAAGTAAATAAATAAAAATGCTTAACTGACCAATTGGTTGGTGATAACTCGGTTCTGTCCCCCTAACATAAAGCCCCCTCCCGTAAAACAAATCCTGGCTATGCCCATGCCTCTCTCCTCCATAGGAGCTAACTCTTAGGGGCCGTGGGGGCTTCGCCCCCCCCACAATAAAATATTTGAAGCCCTCCCCCAAAGTTGATGGATATTCCTATTCAAATGGTGTGTGCGCGCGCACTGTGTTATGTGATCGATTACGCGCATTGGGGTTTACCTGAGCCCCCACAATATTTTATTAAAGTTGGCACCCCTGCCTCCCTTCCTCCCTTTACCGAACCAGTTAGTTAGGGCTAGGACTCCAAAAGCCGCCCTCCCCACGTGCTTCGTCTGCTAGCAGGGAATGGTCCCCGCACCAGGGGCCAACTGAGAGTCATGCTTGGGCCAGATGTAGCTCGGGGGCTGCCAGTTGCCTATCAGAGCTCCAGGGGCGCTCCTCTTGCTTCACCAGGCCATGTCGTGCCGTCGCCCCGTCTAGCAGGCAGGGAGGAGGCGAGCCTCTTCCTTTGGTTGCTCGTCAGTGCAAGTGGCGCTTTCTATTCTACGGGGGGGGGGGTATTTTGGCTAAGACGCGCAGGCAGGCAGGCAGCCAACCCCCCGGCCCCCAGCCTGCGTTTGAAATCGTCATTCGCAGCAAAGACTTCGAGGGGGAGGACGGAGGAGTCGTCCTTGCACTGCAGCCTTGTTTGCTTTTCAGGTCTAGAACTGGCGTCGGAAGTACGTGAAAAGCGGGACCAAGGGCAGAACGGAACAACCGCATATTTTTCGGCTGGGTCGCGTCAGTTAATTAGGACAAGCGCGCAGCTTATTCAAGGAAGCTTTAACGACTGTCCGATTTATTCTGCCGCAAAGCTCCGTAAACGAGAGTTGACTTCCTCATTTGTCACAAGAAATCTGTGAAATCTTCAAAGGGCCACGAGACTCGTAATATTTCATGACACCTTTAGCTCCCTTATCCTTGCCAACTACACCTCTCTCTCTGCCTTTCTCGCTTAAAGAGACGAGCGAAGGTGCCAAGCATCAATTGCTCACTTCATTAGGGGCAGGTTTTATTTTATTCATTTTATTTAATATTGCTTAGCCCACCGAAATGAAAGCGGGTTCAGTTTACACGTCCGCATGCATAGTCTCAATTTGACAGGACGTTTAGGATTTTCACAAGATTACTGATTTTGTACACACACACAAACAGATCTGGAAAACATTTAATCCACTTTCATCACAGTGACGTTTTAATTATTCGAAAAATCCACAATACCGCTGCTTTGTGCAAATAGCAATGAGAAGCTCAAATGAAATATCGTCGATCATACAGCCCTTGTATGTATATACAGTATACAGTATATACAGTATACAGTATAACTTAGTACGGTACACTGGGATTCAGACTTAGATGTGCTTCTTTTCTGAAAAGCGAGGGACCCTGACAAAGGACACTCCACTCTCCCGCGTGCGCGTGTTATGGAGTTCGATATTATGGGTCAAAAAAAAGGAGAGAGGATACAAATGTGATTGGGTACTTTGTACATGCCCAGAACTACTCATTTCACGCCGGAAATCTCTGTTCTAGGTACCTCCGCCCCGATAACGGGCGTTTGGGAATCCACTGTTCAGTAAAAAGCACTTTTCTTATGTTCAGGAACACTCTCTTGCTTATGATTAACCCTTAAAATTGAGGACAGCGCCCTGGCACAAATGAAACTCTGATGCTATCTCGATTGGTTGGGTTGGTCCAGTCTAAGGTCAAAACATACTTACCGTGTTTCTCATATTATAAGACAGGTAATAGAACGTAAGTGCAGATAAGTAACTTAGATGTTTACTCTGTGAGTTATTAACACTTTCAGATCAGAACTGAACCTGAAGTTAATCATGATGACTAATGTAAGTCTTTTTTTTTTTTACTTCAAAGTGGAACCAACCAAATGCAAGTAATTTCGGTTGTACTCATTTGCACGCTCACCTGGGAGTAAACAGCACACATAGACATACACAGGATTGTGTTTTTATTCTGGATCCAATCCATTAACACACACCACCAATTGTTGACGGTTTTTTTTTTCCGGAGGAGGGGGACCGCCGAACAGAATAACCGGGATCCCTCATGTTGCTTCGGAGAGACAAGAAGAACTGGATTTTACCCATCAGCTGTCCTGAGCAAGTTGAGTCCGGAAGAGGAACATAAAGTTTCTTTTGAGATTATAATCAGGATTGTCTCGGTCACGAATTTAAAAGCCTCAGGCAAGGCCAGGCGTGAATTTATCACGGCTATGTATCGGCCTGCGGCGTAAGTTCCATGGAGTTCAGTGGGGCTTACTCACAACTAAAGGAGTAAATGGCAGCCTTTGGCTACCGTGGTCTAGAAGACAAAAGAGAGTTAGCTGTGTTTTTCAGCAGAAAGAAAAAGACGAGACTCCTCCTTTTTCCTTTTAGAATAAATAAATGTGTAGCTTTCATTTATTGGATTCCAGTTGCACAACTCCAACAGATAAGGCGAACTACAGCATAAATTAAGCTGTTATTCAATCCATTACTAAAAACACTTTTCTGTTCTTTTTTTGTTTAAAATAAGCAATTCTCTTACTTTAGCTTGCCACACAACTTTACACACAGCTTGGGAGTAAGATCCACTGAATGCTTTGTCCAAGGACCCAAATCTGCCTGGGATCCGGCGGCACATAAATGGTAAAGTGGAGGTGGGGAATCCGCTGTCCTCCTATATCCTTGCATATCTTATTCCTAAATCTCCTTTAATCGCTGATACCTATTCATTCAGGAGAGTTTACGTGCCTGTTTGTTCACACATTGGATTTCTCTCTTGGGCGGCAACCAGCTCCACACAACTTTGTCCTTGTTCAAATGGGGACACTCACACCCACACCCACACCCTGCCCCAAGTTAAATATGCACGCAGCCTTTACAGCTCGAGTCTAAACGTGTTTCCTGGGATTCGCTAAATTTAATGGCTCTCTCTCTCTAAAAATACATATACATACATACAGGTTACAGACTTATTTTAGCAGCATTCTTATCAAGAATGTCTGGTAGTACTGTCGAGAATATCGCCTTAACGTGTGTGTTTTTCATGTAATCCGGTTTGGGGATCCGCTTGTATATTTACAATGCGAACGCCCCAAATTGTTTTATTCTACACGGGAGAGCTCCCATAGAGGTCGAAGAAATTAGTTCGTCCTTCTGCAGAGTGTCAGGAGCCCCCCTGAGCTGCATGGGTCTTAGTGTACCCCCGCTGGGCAAATCCCATCTAATTCAACAGTTTACTTTCAAAGAAGTGTTCGTGGTTGGGATCCCGGTCAAGAAAAGGCGACTGACATTTCCGTAGACTGCTAAATTCCTACGACTGAACTATGGGATAAATTCGGGGTGGGGGTGGAGCTTCTACGGTATAATGCATCTAAGATGTTGCACCCTGTCCGCCTGCTATTGCTTTTATCAACATATTATTGCTGTTACTGTAATAACTAAACCATTATTATATTTATAAATTATCTATTTTCACAATCACCGTCTTTATTTTTATGCATTTATATCCCGCCTTTGTCTCAAGTTGGGATTCAAGTCGGTTTACAAAATTTCAAAATATCAGTTTATAACACAGAGAAATAAAAACTCGTTAAAAACGATAATTGAAACTCCTCAAAATTTATCATCCTCATCATCACATTACTTTTATTGCTGGGGTCCTGAATACAGAATTTATTTTTTAAAAAGAAAAGAAATAAACGAAACAAAACCTTGGAAGTGCACAGTCGAGCTAAAATTCTAACTCCCTGTGATTTTAATAATGTTTAAATATGTGTAACCCTTTTGCGCTGGAGAGGAGTCGTGTGTGTGCCTCGGATGAGACTCGGCCTTGAATTGGGCTGCGCTGCGCATCTCTCTAAACTCGGAATCCCGTGTGACTGAAATGCGCTCCAGGAACCTGGGACGTGGCGGCGGCGTTTAGGATCAGGGCGCGGTGCCAAGTCCCAGTGGGCAACGTGTCTCCAGGCTCGGCCTATGCATTAAGTAGAGAACGAAAGGTCACTTTGGTAGCTATCAAAGGGGAGACGCGCATTCTTTTCAAGCTGTGTTTATGTAACACGCTGTGCTTAATAAATTGCTGCTCAGCTCCGAGCAGGCTGATAAGAGCGGACCTGACGGAGAGAGCCAGGCTCTGGGCTGGGCTTCCCCTCCCCCTCTTCTTATCCGCACTCCTTGCCAAGGCAGGGTTATCAAGGCCACCCAATGGATGCGAGGAGTCCCACTCTCAAAACTCCCCCAGACAGCAAATCAAGAAATGCATTCAAAGGAAAAAGATACATTCGGAAAATATTTTGTCTAGGCTACCTTCATTTTAAAAAAAAAACTGTCCTTTAAACTCTGGGAAGTAAATCCACACACACACAGACACACACACACACACAGAGAGAGAGAGAGAGAGAAAGAGAGAGAGAGAGAGAGAGAGAGAGAGAGAGAGAGAGAGAGAGAGAGAGAGAGAGAGAGAGATCTTATGTATGTGCCCCTGTGTTCGCGCCTGACTCCTGCAGTGCGTGTGAGAGAGAGCTAGAGAGCAAATGTGTCGCTTAACACATTTCCTTGAAAACAACTGGAAAGTCCTCTCAAATTGTTGTTTTACTGCTGAGTGTATATTCCAAGACAAAAGCTGCTGCTGCTGCTTCTTTGGCGATCTCTAGAGTAAGAGTGTCTTCCATAAACACGGTTTTAACAGCGAATCTGTAAGTGACTGTGGAGGCCAATTCTGGATCCACACATCCTTCCACAGTGGAGACAGGTTTCCAGGGAGTTGATCATGGTGAGGGTTTGCCAAGCGTGCCTTCCTCTTAGCACGTTTCTCCCTTTCGTCCTGAGTTCGAGTGTTTTCAAAGCCCATGACACCTTTGGTAAAGGCTGTTCTCCAATTGGAGCACTCGCAGGCCACTGTTTCCCAGTTGTCAGTGTTTATTCTACTTTGTGTTAGATTTGCCTTGAGAGAGCCTTTAAACTCTTTTGTTGGCCACCAGCATTACGCTTTCCATTTTTAAGTTTGGAATAGAGTAGTTGCTTTGGAAGATGATAATCAGGCATCTCCACAACGTGACCAGTCCAACGAAGTTGATGTTGAAAAATCATTGCTTTGACACTGGTGATCTTTGCTTTTTCCAGTACACTGGCATTAGTTCACCTGTCTTCCCAAGTGATATGTAAAAATTTTCAGAGACACCATTGATGGAATCTTTCAAGGAGTTGGAGATGGCGTTTCCATGTTTCACAAGCATACAGTAAGGTTAGTAGTACAATAGCTTTCTAAACAAATGTTTTTGTTTCCCTGCAAATGTCCCAGTCCTCAAATACTCTGCACTTCAATCAGGAGAAAGCCGCACTCGCAGAGCTGCAATGCAAGAGCGGCAATGCATTGGCCACATAGAAATAAAGATAGGTTCTTAGATGTTCTGAATCTGAACCCTACATAAGAACTTAAGGAGCGTGCTGTTGGCTAATCTAGTCCAGCATCCTGTTCTCACAATGGCAGATCATAAACTCAACAGTAGCCTACTCTTCCCCATCAGGGGTGCCAACTTGAATAAAATATTGGGGAGGAGGCAGATAAGTCCTGGCCCGCATAATCGATCACATGATGTGTGGCACACACACCATTTGAATGGCAATGCCTATCAACTTTTTTTTGGGGGGGGTCTTGACCCATTCAAATATTTATTCAGGGGAGGGTGAAGGGACCGCAGCCCCTAAGAGTTTGCTCTTATGCTCTCCATTTGTGCTCCTGAACAACTAGTATTCAGAAACACACTGCCTCTGATACTACAGGCAATGCACCTAATAAGTAGTCATTTAATGATTGATCCTTTCTGGGTATTTTATTAATATTTTTGAAATTATATACTGCCCTATATCCGGAGGTCTCAGGGCGGTTCACAGAATAAAATCAAAATATAAAACCTTCAGACATGACACGGTTTCCTACATGCAGACAGTCATTCCCAATGACCTGACTTGCAGTTGAAAGCTCCCACTCCTGCTCATCTTCACATGTCTCCACACTACAACATGTCTGTACAATATGTGACCCATCAAGCTAAATGCAACCTAGCAGCCACCCTGGAAAAAAAAGTGCCATAGCTGTACATGGCACAGTGTTTCGCTTGGTGGGCCACACACTGTGCTTTCTTGCATTGTAATTGTCTCGCTTCTGAAGTGACACAGAAGATGTGTGACATGAGGAGGAGGAGGAGGAGTAGCTTTATATGTTAGGGATATGTATACCTGTGAAGAGATCCAGGATTTAAAACTTCAAAGCCAAATTGAGAGTATCTGGGTCAAAATTAAGGGAGAGAAAAACAACAGTGATCTCATTGTGGGAGTTTACTATAGATCCCCAAGCCAAACTGAGGACACAGATGATGCCTTCCTGGAACAGATGGCCAAGCATTCCAAAGGAAGTGAGATAGTAGTAATGGGGGATTTCAACTATCCTGATATTTGTTGGATGTCAAACTCAGCCAAGAGCATAAGGTCGAACAGATTCCTCACTGGCCTTGCAGACAACTTCATTGTCCAGAAAGTGGGAGAAGCAACAAGAGGATCAGCCATTTTAGATCTGGTCCTAACCAATAGTGATGACTTGGTTGGTGGGGTAGAAGTGGCAGGATCATTAGGTGGGAGTGACCATGCTCTTCTGGAGTTTATTATCCAGCGGAAAGGAGCAACCAAGCATACTAAGGTCCAAATTCTAGACTTTAAGAAAGCCGACTTCAGAAAACTTAGGGAAACGCTGGGTGAAATCCCATGGACAGTAATACTAAAAGGGAAGGGAGTTCATGATGGTTGGGAGTTTGTTAAAAGGGAGATATTAAAAGCACAACTTCAGGCAATACCAATGAGACGGAAACATGGAAGGTGCCTAAAGAAGCCAGGCTGGCTATCTAAAGAACTCTTGACTGAGTTAAGATTTAAAAGGGATATGTACAAAAAATGGAAAAGGGGGGAAATCTCCAGAGAGGAATTCAAACATATAGCCAGCACGTGTAGAAACAAAGTCAGAAAAGCTAAAGCACAGAATGAACTCAGGCTCGCCAGAGAGGTTAAAAGCAACAAAAAGGGCTTTTATGGGTATGTCCGTAGCAAAAGGAAAAACAAGGAAACAGTGGGGTCACTCAGAGGAGAACATGGTGAAATGCAAACAGGGGACAGAGAAAGGGCAGAACTCCTCAATGCCTTCTTTGCCTCAGTCTTCTCCAAGAAAGAAAACAACGCCCGACCTGAAGAATATGGAGCAGATGATTCAGCAGGGGAAACACAGCCCAGAATAAGTAAGGAGGTAGTACAAGAATACTTGGCTAGTTTAGATGTATTCAAGTCTCCAGGGCCAGATGAACTACATCCAAGAGTATTAAAAGAACTGGCAGAGGTGATTTCAGAACCACTGGCAATAATCTTTGAAAATTCCTGGAGAACAGGCGAAGTTCCAGCAGACTGGAGGAGGGCAAATGTTGTCCCTATTTTCAAAAAGGGGAAAAGAGAGGACCCAAACAATTACCGCCCAGTCAGCCTGACATCAATACCAGGAAAGATTCTAGAGCAGATCATTAAGCAAACAGTCTGTGAGCACCTAGAAAGAAACTCTGTGATCACTAAAAGTCAGCATGGGTTCCTGAAAAATAAGTCATGTCAGACTAATCTGATCTCATTTTTTGACAGAATTACAAGCCTGGTAGATGAAGGTAACGCTGTGGATGTAGCCTATCTTGATTTCAGCAAGGCCTTTGACAAGGTGCCCCATGATATTCTTGTAAAGAAGCTGGTAAAATGTGGGCTAGACAATGCTACCATTCAGTGGATTTGTAGCTGGATTACTGACCGAACCCAAAGGGTGCTCATCAATGGCTCCTCCTCATCCTGGAGAGTAGTGACTAGTGGGGTGCCACAGGGTTCTGTCTTGGGCCCAGTCTTGTTCAACATCTTTATCAATGACTTGGATGATGGGCTTGAGGGAATCCTGAGCAAGTTTGCAGATGACACCAAGTTGGGAGGGGTGGCTAACACCCCAGAGGACAGGATCACACTTCAGAATGACCTTAACAGATTAGACAACTGGGCCAAAGCAAACAAGATGAATTTTAACAAGGAGAAATGTAAAGTACTACACTTGGGCAAAAAAAATGAAAGGCACAAATACAGGATGGGAGACACCTGGCTTGAGAGCAGTACATGTGAAAAGGATCTAGGAGTTTTGGTTGACCACAAACTTGACATGAGTCAGCAGTGTGATGCAGCAGCTAAAAAAGCCAATGCAATTCTGGGCTGCATCAATAGGAGTATAGCATCTAGATCAAGGGAAGTAATAGTACCACTGTATTCTGCTCTGGTCAGACCTCACCTGGAGTATTGTGTCCAGTTCTGGGCACCACAGTTCAAGAAGGATACTGATAAGCTGGAACGTGTCCAGAAGAGGGCAACCAAAATGGTCAAAGGCCTGGAAACGATGCCTTATGAGGAACGGCTTAGGGAGCTGGGTATGTTTAGCCTGGAGAAGAGAAGGTTAAGGGGTGATATGATAACCATGTTCAAATATATAAAAGGATGTCATATAAAGGAGGGAGAAAGGTTGTTTTCTGCTGCTCCAGAGAAGCGGACACGGAGCAACGGATTCAAACTACAAGAAAGAAAATTCCACCTAAACATTAGGAAGAACTTCCTGACAGTGAGAGCTGTTCGGCAGTGGAATTTGCTGCCAAGGAGTGTGGTGGAGTCTCCTTCTTTGGAGGTCTTTAAGCAGAGGCTTGACAGCCATCTGTCAGGAATGCTTTGATGGTGTTTCCTGCTTGGCAGGGGGTTGGACTGGATGGCCCTTGTGGTCTCTTCCAACTCTATGATTCTATGATTCTATGATTCTATGATTCTATGATGCATTCTGATTAGGGTGTCAGCTTGGAAACTGGGGAGCTCTGCATAAAAAATCCCCTATTTGGCCACGTAGTTGGGGACCTTGTCATGTAACCTACCTCACAGGACTGTTGTGAAGATAGAATGAGTTGGGAAGCAAAGGACCATGGGTACCAACCCCAAGCTCTTTGGGTGGGGCATCTATGCAGGAAATAAATATAAAATGCATAGCGCTGACATCCTGCATCGGTGCACAGTAGTAAGCTTATAGGAAGAGACTGGAGAGAGAGGGGAAGTGCCTGCCAGCTTGCCCTGTGGGCATTGCAGCAACCTTCATGTGGTTCTGGAACACGTACAACAACAGTAATGTGCATATTCCTTGGGTGAGACATCTTTCCAATTGACCGGAGCCGCAGATAGAGACAGAAAAGTTTCTGAAAACCAGCTGCCGGAAAACACAAGAGGAAACCTGCTTGCGGGTTTCCCAAAGGCATCTGGTTGGCCACTGTGAGAATATAGATGGGATATTGGCCTGATCCAGCACAATCTTCTTGTGCTCTTATGTCATTTCAGCGGCATGTCTTTCCAAGCAAGCCAGTCTAAGTTCCTTGTTAGGGCTGAGAGAGAGAGGAGCGCAGACTGGCCTGGGCACTCCATCCCACAATGTGCCGCAAGCTCAGAGCAGTTGGTGATTTTAATCATTGAACTTTATAGGTTTGAAATGGCTGTAATGTTAGCTTTTCTTATCTTATCCGCAGTGCAGGGCATGATTCCAGCCTTGTTTTCATTTTTAGTTCAAATTTCAACCTGCGATTAGTAAACCTTTTCCCACACGCCTCAACACAGCCTGAAAATGGATCTGGCTGCGTGATGGAGCAGCCAGCTGACCACTCAGAGCATAGCAGCAGTGCAGCCGAGCCTGATTTTCTGCACCACAGTATACAATTATTGAAGGGACCAAATGACCAATGAAGCCTAGCCTGTTGGACAATGCAGCACCACCATCAAAACACTACTATCTAGCCCAATGTCATGTCCACTATCCAGAGGTGGTTTGTGTATACGGTACATTATAGCATGCCAATTGCGCTCAAAACCATGGTGCTAAAATGTATTTCTCTCGATAGCTTCAAAAAGTGACACCTGTAAATGGTTAAAAACAGAGGTGTGTCAGTGAAAACAATTACAGCACAATCCTAAGTACTGGTAAGTTTATGTAGGGCTACGTTCCACCACTGCAGATGGTGACAGCAGTCACGAAATGATGCTTGCTTCTTTGGAGAAAAGCAATGACAAACTTAGACAGCATCTTAAAAAGCAGAGACATCACCTTGCCGACAAAGGTCCGCATAGTTAAAGCTATGGTTTTCCCAGTAGTGATGTATGGAAGTGAGAGCTGGACCATAAAGAAGGCTGATCGCCGAAGAATTGATGCTTTTGAATTATGGTGCTGGAGGAGACTCTTGAGAGTCCCATGGACTGCAAGAAGATCAAACCTATCCATTCTGAAGGAAATCAGCCCTGAGTGCTCACTGGAAGGACAGGTCCTGAAGTTGAGGCTCCAATACTTTGGCCACCTCATGAGAAGAGAAGAATCCTTGGAAAAGACCCTGATGTTGGGAAAGATGGAGGGCACAAGGAGAAGGGGACGACAGAGGACGAGAGGGTTGGACAGTGTTCTCGAAGCTACCAACATGAGTTTGACCAAACTGCGGGAGGCAGTGGAAGACAGGAGTGCCTGGTGTGCTCTGGGCCATGGGGTCATGAAGAGTCGGATGCGACTAAATGACTAAACAACCAGTTCCACCATAGCCCTGTCCAGTCGATTAGCAGCCACAAAAATGAAGGAAGTGCTCTGCTAAACCTTGCCCTCTAGATGCCAGCAAATCTACTGGCCATGCCCCAGCTCAGCAGGACCTATACACAGATGTATGTATTATGCAAGGCTCTCTCCATGGCAATGCAAACCCTGATCTCCCAGGGTTTTCATTCCTGAAGAGGAAGCCCAGAATGCATGCAACTAATCCAGAATGCGGCAGACAGACTGGTGACTGGGAGTGGCCGCCAGGACAATATAACACCAGTCCTTAAGGATCTACATTTGCTCCCAGTATGTTTCTGAACACAATTCAAAGTGCTGGTATTGACCCTGGCTCAATTGCTACCTCTTGGCCTAACCTATCTCACATGGTTGCTGCCAGGCTAAAAAAAGAAGGTGGGGGGAGCCATATACACCACCCTCATCACTTTGGAGGAACTGTGATACTTCAGGTGATGCACAGTGATGCCAGTGTGATTCCACACACTGTGACATATTATGGCAGCACCACAGCCAGTGCAGCCTCTCCTCGCTGCTGCAGTCTGTTGGCTCCAAGGCCAGCACCCATGACACTAAGCAACTTGGCTCCACACCTTCTGGTTTCTATTGTCCTTTTCCCACCCCCAAATGCAGCACGTGACAAAATGGAGACTGCATGTGACGCAGTCTGCATGTGACTGACTGGGGGGAAGTTCTGTTATCATCTCTAGCTGTGAATCAGACCCTTGAGGTCAATGGGCTACTGGTTTTGATAAGCAGATGTAAAGTTATGTGTCTCATTTTCCCACAGGTTAGCCTCCCTGGCTCCTGATGCAAGTTGCTATTCTGCTTATCTACCCAGAAGGGACATCTTACTCCCAGCATGCTTTGTGTCCACCCACCCCCCCAACGAGAGTAGCTGGTGTTGTTATTTGGAATCTGCGCTGAATCACATTTTAGGAACAATGCTGTTGATGTCATCTTTATCTTTATTGCTGAATTTGGCAATCTTGTGGGCATGACTGCCACCGTGATGTAACTGCTTGCCAATAAATAAATGGGGATTTGGCTCTTGATTTCCGTGAGATGCACCTCTTGCTTGGCTACTCCACGCTGGACTATATTTTGACAATATAGCTGTAATGAATGGAATGGCAAAATATTAGCATTCTCATCAAGAATGTCACTCACTGCAGCAGCTATAACTAATGGAAAGAGCTGCTGTAAAGCATGGAATATCATTTAGTCCAACCCCCTGCAATGCAGGAATGTCTCTCTTCCATTTGCCACCCAGAGGTTCAAGGTGTGGTGGCATGTGGAAGAGCCTTCTTGGTAGTGGCTTCCAGGATCTGGAATCTGCCCTGCTCTTCAGATGTTCGCCTGTTACATTGTATACATGATATACATTTTGCTGACATGCCAAAGTGCTCCTTTTCTCCTAGATTTGTGGAGTGTCTTAATGTGAGTTTTTCATTCTGCATCCAATGTTGTTTTACTTTGGATTGGTGTTCTATGCTCCCCCCCTTTTCATTTTAGATGTTTTATTTTCTTAATTCTTATTGTTCTTTTTGTGGGACTGTCTTGGAAGACATTTCATCCCGTTTGGTTGAGTTGATCCTTTCTCCTTGAGGATCCCAATAAACTTGTGAGGATCCACAAGGTTCCATGGAACAGTTTGAAAATCACTGCTCTGAAAGAGAATCACCAGTGGGGTGTTGAGGTTTTTTGTGTTTTTTTGGTAGAATGTTAATGTACAACATTTCTCTCCAAAAAATAAATAAAGCCTAGGCTAAACAGGGAGCACTTCAGACAGAGGAGGCTAGATAATATAATTTTCCTTTCCCCAATCTCAACATGGGCAACTTTAATGAATGAATGAATGAATGAATGAATTGATCAAGCTACTCATGCTCCTACAATTAAACAAGGTTTCTTTAAGTGGGTGACAACAACAAAAATTAGTAGATTGTGGTGGGTAAGCTATTTTGCTGGCTCCCTGGAAGCAGTTCAGGAGACGGATGGTTGGAATAGTGTTTTGTTCAATCGTAGTATGGCTCAGTCTTACAGTTTTATTTGATGAGTGGGTTAACCCCAGAAACCACATGACATCTCATCCTTGTGAAGGAAACGCCAACCCTCTGTGCTTTTGGGTGATTTCCACACATATTTGGAAGGTCGCTCTATGAAAGATCACATAATGTGTAATAGAAAACAAACATAACATTTTATTATCTTATAGACATATGCTGCCTTAACGTAAATACACTTATTTCAAGGATTCCCCAGGGAGAGGGGGTGGAATTGAGAAGTCAGTTAGAGCTTTAGTTCTGTGTTAAAGATTAGCAAACACATTTTGGAAGGTGATGGCTTGAAAGTACCTTACAGACCCACTCTCCATACAGACTTCAGTATGCAAGGAGATCTGAGCTAGTTCCTCCAGCTGCATGGTTATAACCATGGCTTTAACCAGCTATTTTTGTTTCAGACCAGGGTGGAGTCTGAAACCAATATTTTCCTCTACCAATAGTTTAGAAACTTTTATCTTTTGTTACAAAGCAATGTTTTAACGGCCTGTGCATCTTTTCTGACTGCTGTATGGAAAAGCACATGAATCTGACCTTTGAAGAGTTTTTTATGCTTTGTCAAAGAAGCCACAATACAAACTCAGACGTGGTGGACATCCAGCCTCATCAAGACGAGTCCTTCCAGACCATCTATTTTGTAGAAAAGCACTCTGAAGATATGAAGTCTCGGCTCCAAAAATATGCTCTTGAGATCAAGAAACCCTTTCCTCTTCATTATAATCCCTTTACCTGCAATGTTGAGGTTCTTGACTCACCACAGAAAGTGAAAGAAATTGTCACTCACTTGAAAGAACAGAAAACCCTCTGCTATGCCTTCAAAAAGCTTTCTTAAAACAGCTGGCCTAAGCTATCCCAGTTTTAAGATACTTCAGTATACCTGAAGGAGCATCTCCACCCCCATCATTCAGCCGGGCTCGGAGGTCCAGCGCCGAGGGCCTTCTGGCGGTTCCCTCAATGCAAGAAGTGAGGTTACAGGGAACCAGGCAGAGGGCTTTCGCAGTAGTGGCATCCACACCCTTGCATCAGATGTCAAGGAAATAAACAACTATCTGACCTTTAGAAGACATCTGAAGGCAGCCCTGTTTAGGGAAGTTTTTTAATGTTTGCTGTTTTATTGGTTTTTAAATATTCTGTTGGGAGCCGCCCAGAGTGGCTGGGGAGGCCCAGCCAGATGGGTGGTGTATAAGTAGTAAATTATTATTATTATTATTATTATTATTATTATTATTATTATTATTATTTAGAGAAATGTGATTTACAGTGCATTTGTGGTCATAGACGTTTCTTCGGTCAAAGAGAAAATGTATTGGTTAGTATTCTTAGTGGTCAATCTTTAATAAAACATAGCTTGTGGAAATGACAATCAGGGTTGGGGAGAGTCCCCTGAATATTAAGACTGACAATTCCATCAGAGGGAGAGTGTGCTTGTATAAGTACATTTGTTTCTAAACACAGCTTTGAGAGAGAAAAAACAATGGAAGAAAATAAATCTGTTCTCTGAAGGAACTTAATGTAAGTTGCTGACACAGAGCCATACAGTTAAAAAGTTCTCCTGTCAGGTCCCCTTGAAGTTCGTTTCCTCTCAGACATAGATTTTTCTTCGTCTTTAAAAACAAGACCAGTATTTAAACAGCACTCTCATTCTAAACCTCTTCTCAAAATGATGAGGTTAAATTAGATACTATAATCTCATGCTCACAAGGCTCCATGAAATAATTTTTGCATTTTTGCTTTGGTGAGGAAAACATTTAGACCAGCATTCTGTACAGCAATTTCTCACTTCACCTACAAAGAAAAGGAAACAATAGAGTAAAGGGCACAATTTAAAGCCTCAAAGCATGTATCAACAGTGGCTTAAATCAGTTCAATGACACCTTTTCCTGTACTCAGGTATTATTTGGGTCTGATCATATTGTCTTGTTCTCGGTAAGCACTGGAATGGGAATAGCTGTAAAGGTTTTATTATCATATAATGATTAGGTTGCATACTTAACTATGCACACTTAGTAAGCCCCATTGCAAATAGTTTGAGTAAATATGCATAAATTTTAAATCGACTAAAGTTGTTTTGTTGTTGTTGATCGAACAGTATATACACCTTCCTAAATAAGAAACAAATGAAGGCATTTTAATATGGCAGTTTATTGTGGCCTCAGAGTTGCTCTTACATGCAAGTGTTGATGTCCGTATGACATCATCCTCATCAAAATGTTATCCCATATCCCCACCTTCCATTAACCCAGTTTCATAGTTTCTGCAGTAAAAGAAAAGAAAACTTACTGGATTTTCTGTGGAAACAGATTTCCTTAAATGGGAATAATATGGGATGGCAACTTGATGAGAATGCTGCTGTATGGATGCTGTGCAAAACTTGCATGCATGAGTAGTACCAAGTCCTGCTACGTGGAAGCACCCTTGGTGCATGAATAGAGCGATATAGCCAATATTTCCCCTTCTGGCAACTCTCCTTGTAGCTCAGTGGCAGAACATCTGCCTTGAATGCAGAGGATCCCAGGTTTAATCCCTGGTATCCCCAGTTGAGAATGTGCCCTGCCTGGAAACCTGAAGAAGCTGCCGCCAATCAGTGTAGAGTGACAATACCGAGTTAGATGGACCAATGGTCTGGCTCAGAATAAGGCAACTTCCTATGTGCCTATGTTGTACTCTTGCACAATTACTGACACCCTTGTGTCTGAAAGGTCACTCCTTAAGTATACAGTCATACCTCGGGTTACAGCTGCTTCAGGTTGCGTCTTTTCGGGTTGCACTCCGCGCCGAACCCGGAAGTACCGGGACGGGTTACTTCCGGCTTTCAGTGCGCACCCATGCTCAGAAGTGCTAAATCATGCTTTGCGCATGCGCAGAAGCGCTGAATCGCGACCTGCGCATGCGCAGACACGCAGACGCGGGTTGTGAATGCTGCGGGTTGCGAATGGGCCTCCTGCACGGGCATCCACTGTAATGAAATATTCCTTTAAACATGCCCCCAGCCCTGACACTTCATTTTTATTTTACTTTTAAAAATACAGTCAAATCATCTCTGAAGGCTATCAGAAAGCAAGGAGCCATTTTTTCCCTCTAGGATGTAGAAAAACTCCCCTCCAAATTTCAGAGGACATTCCCCCCTCTTCTCTTCTCTTCTCTTCTCTTCTCTTCTCTTCTCTTCTCTTCTCTTCTCTTCTCTTCTCTTCTCAATAATGGCTCCTGCATTGAGCTTCTTCCTCCTGCTTTTGCCTTTGACAAAGTCCTGCCTCTGACAGCGCTGATCTCCTCCTGGCTTGATTTACAGAGTGCTGTCACTTTTCTGCTCTTTACTTTCACAATCGCACATTCAAACCTGATAAAGTTCAAGACCCCAAATGCTTAGAGCTCTCCGAGATTTACAGGGTCTCCCTGTGGATGCCTCCTGAGCAGCATCAAGGCTGATGGAATCCTCCCAGGAGGAGCTGGTGGAGATAAACTCAAAGCCCTGGGAAGGGGGGGGGGAAACCGAGAAGGTAGGTAGGTAGCTAGTTTCCATCCACTCCGTTATCATCTGCATCAGCCAAGACATCTATTCAAAGTTCATCTCTCTGAAAGCTTCTAAAAGTTCCTCTGAGTGCCAGAGACATATTTATTCCAATTCATGAAGAAAGCAATATATTTAAAGGTATGAATGAATGTGATGCCTTTGGCAGGGCTAGTTGCTGCTATGTTGGGAAATCTCTGCAGCTGCAAGGAGGTTTGGTGGGAATGGAGCCTATTTCTTGAATCTGGTGTCAAACAGTCATTCCCAGCTGCTTTGAACCGTGAGTGGAGCCCAAGCGACTTCATGGGTGAATCATCCATCTGAAAACAATAGATAGCAGAGAGGCTATAACATAGCAAAGAAAGATACTAGGCTATACAGTAAGTGCCTATTAGCAGAGACCCATGGGGCTAAAAGGACGCAAAGTACATCCAGGTGATCTAGGGATGCTGGGAAGCCTCCCAGGAAGAACTTCATGGCAAGAGAAAGACCAACCTGACCCCATCCATTGACCGATGAAGGAGAAGCTGTTCCAATCAGTGCCGGGTTTACGTATAAGCTAAACAACCTATAGCTTAGGGCCCCACTCTCTTGGCCCCCACAAAAAAATTCTTAATTGTATTTCACTAGTAATACACTTCTTCTCAATTGTATTTCAGTTCAACAATTACTTGGATAAAATACATATTTTGTTATGTGCAAATGGCTTTAGGTCCATTTGGTCCATAAATTACCATATAGCATATATTCAACACAAAAAACAGCAACAATTTGTTGTTGACAAAGGACAGCTGGACATATAAAAGGCCCCATTACCTTCAGTAGCTTAGGGCCTCATCAAACCTAAATCCGGCCCATGACTGGCTCTTCTGGCAACTCTAAACAGGCATGAAGGTCATAACAACAATGGAATCTGCCTTATATTGAGGTTGCTTTCAATGTCCCCAATGTAGTGGTTAAGAGCAGTGGACTCGTAATCTGATGAACCGGGTTTGCTTCCCCACTCCTCCACATGCAGCTGCTGGCTGACCTTGGGCTAGTTACACTTCGTTGAAGTCTCTCAGCCCCACTCACCTCACAGAGTGTTTGTTGTGGGGGAGGAAGGGAAAGGAGAATGTTAGCTGCTTTGAGACTCCTTAAGGGGAGTGAAAGGCAGGATATCAAGTCCAAACTACTTCCTCCTCCTCCTCCTCCTCCTCCTCCTCCTCCTCCTCCTCCTCCTCCTCCTCCTCCTCCTCTTCTTCTTCTTCTTCTTCTTCTTGGCTGCGACATTTTGACTGGTCCAGCATCACCTGTGGAATTCATGGCCAAGTGGAGATGAGATCTTATGTCTCTTTGGTCTTAGTTTAACACTCTTACCAATATAGACCATGCCCTAAATCCTTGTATAAACCATAGACAAAGATCTACCTACAAGACACAGGGAAAGCATTGGTTGTATCTTTCAGTCTCTGACTGCTTTGGTCATTATGGACAGCAGCTGTTACTGTTGCCTTTTTCTTTATGTAATCTAAGACAATACTGTAAAATAAAACAATTATATGCACAGTGCCTGGCGTGCTCTGGTCCATGGGGTCATGAAGAGTCGGACACGACTGAACAACAACAACAAAGACAATTAAATAAAAGAATTATATGCACAACCAATAGAATATCACAGTATAAATTTCGTATAAATACAACAGAAGGTTTTTTGAGAGAAAGGGATGCTGCATTTTCAGGCAAAGGACAACAAATGCAAACTAATGGCTGAATCCCAAATGACACATTATAAACACAAGATCACAAAGATAACCAAAGAATTAAATATATATATATACCGGTATATACTGGTAGGAAATGGTTAATCGTGGAAATAAATTCTGTATCTGAGTGCAAAGTGCCTACTGTGTTTAAAAAGGAAAATCACTTAATTACGTCCGTTGATGTTGGTTATTCATTTGGGGCCATCAAGCAATAAGCGAGCGTAACTTATGGACTGCAATATAAATTGGATCTGTGCCCGCATCATTCAACAAAAACAGGGTTACTGCAAAAACAATACAGAGATGAGGTCAATTGCACAGAGTTCATGAGACAGTTATATCATCTAATTATGGCATGAAATTCACTGGGTGTGCCAGATGGAACCGTTAAACAATGAGGAACCCAACAGACAGTTCTGAGCAATTCATCTTGGCCTAGCACCTCTTTATGCTGACCTTTGACACCTGAGATGTATCATATTTTTCCATGTATAAGACTAGGTTTCCCCCCTAAAAATAATGTCCAAAATTTGGGGGAGTCTTAAACCTGGGGGCATCTTATAGACAGAAAAATATGGTATTTTTTTCAGAGCTCACCTATTTTTGGTCCCTGCATTTTTTAATTGTAAGTTTTTTTTACTGCTTTAAGCTGTATTTTAAATAGTTGTAACATGCCCTGGAACCTTAGTGTGAAGGCCAGTTCAGTAGTAGTAGTAGTAGTAGTAGTAGTAAATTTATACCCCACCCATCTGGCTGGGTTTCCCAATGTTAACCAACAACCACCATCTAATGTTAACCCACAGTGGTAGGAGGTTCTTTGCATCAGAGAAGATAGAGAAAGGAGGCATATAACCCCTACATTTCTGGTCACTTTGTTGGGGTTAAAAGCAAAATCAGCAGAAACTGGTTGAGGAACTTACACATAGAGGCCAAGACTTAAACAAATGCTTGGTTTAATGGAGAAAGTAAATTTAACAAAAATTAAATCAGGCTTATACAAAATACCCACACAACCAAACCACCCACCAAGAGCACACTGGGAAAACGCCCAGCACAGAGGCAACACACAACACCCCTGATATACCCTGCATCATCAGCTTCACAGCAACACCTGTAGAGCTGCTCCACAGCTGCAGAGCCCCAGTCATTAAATCTTTCCTGACTCTTAAAGGTACAGTGAAACAATAATGACACTTTTACACAATCATTCAACATATCCCCTGCAGTTCATTATTGTGAAACAGAGACAAACTTTGTACATGTCTTTCATGCGCAACTTTTGGAAGTGCTTTAGTAAAGATGTCTGCAACTTGTCTGTCACCGGGGACATATTCAAAAACAATTGTTTTGTCAGCAATCAAATTCTTTACAAATTGTAAACGTAATCTCAACACTCTAGTGCGCTGTGTGTTGGTTTCTGAGCACAGGATAGCAAGTCCACTCTGGGAATCGAGATAAACTTTTACTGGGAGTGATGCTGGCATCTTTAAGTCTTCAAATATTTGTAAATACCACTCTATATCACGAATGGCCTGAGTACAGGCATATAACTCACTTTCAGTTGAAGAAAGACAATTAATCCTTTGATTCTGTGCTTTCCATTCAAAAGGACACCCATTATAAAAATAAACCATACCAGATGTACCTTTGTAATTATTTTGCTCTACAGCATGAGATGCATCACAATATATTTCAAAACCTTTGTCAATAGATGGTGTAAATTCCAACCTATAATGTTTTGTGTGTTTGAGGTACATCACCACTCTCTTAAGAGCTTTGAAGCATTGGGTAGTGGGGTTTTCTACAAATTTTGCCAGAAAATGAAAAGCATAAGTTACATCTGGCCTTGAAACTCTTTGAATAAAATTGAGCTTGCCTATGGCAGAGCGATACAAAGTTTTGTCAGAGAACATGTTATTGCCATCTGTAAAAGTAAAACCACATACCATAGGCGTTTCTTTCCCATTTGCATTCTTTAAACATAACATTTCAACAAGATCATCTATTTTTGCATTTTGATGAATCAGATAAGAACCATTTTTGCCTTCTTCAATTTGCATGGATATATAGTTTTTAGCTTTGCCTAATTCTACCACATCAAATTTTTCTTGTAACAGTGACACTATCTGTGTATATTCATGTTTAGTTCTTGTAGAAATTAGTAAATCATCTACAAACACACATAATTTGGTCACAGAATTTCCATTTTCTTTTGTAAATACACAGTTATCTGCCTTGCCTTGTGTAAAACCAAAATTCAGCAATTCCTTCACTAAAGTCTGATGCCAGTTTTTACCACTCTGATGCAAACCATAAAGAGATTTATTTAGTTTGCACACTACTCCTTTTGTGGCGATTACGCCATCAGGGACACGCATAAAAATTTGTTCTTCTAAATCTGCAAACAAATAGGCAGTTTTTATATCTACATGATAGACAGAATGTCCACGCTGGGATGCATCTTTTAACAAAAGCTTAACAGATTCATATTTTACGCTCGGTGAGTAACACAAATCATAGTCTTCACCTGGGATTTGCTGGAAACCTCTGGCTACTAACCTAGCCTTGTACCTTACAACTTCGTTTTTATCATTCATTTTCACTTTATAAACCCATTTTGAATCAATAACTCTCATGTCTGGAGTTTGTGGTACAAGAGACCAAGTGTTATGCTCTTTTAAAGAAGCTATTTCAGCATCCATAGCTTTGTACCAATTTACAGCTTCATGCAAAGGTAATTTTTGAACATCGTTGTAGCATTTTGGCTCAAAAACTGCTTTATTGGCATACACAGTATATAACTGCTCTTTTGAAAACCGTCTTGGTTCCTGTCTCTTTCTGTCTGAACGTCTTAGTCCTGAAGAAGAGCTAGGCCCTTCAGAATCAGTAGAACTATTTGGACTTCTAGCTTCAGACTGTAAATTGCTATCAGACTGTTGAGACTCTTGTGGGCTTTTCTTACTTTCAGAAAACTCAGAAGAACTTAACCTTTCTTTAGGTGTCTGTGTCTTTAAATTTTCAAACAAATCACCAGACACAACAGGCTTTTCGTCTTCAGATTCACTAGTATCCCCTGCTCCAGCGTCTTCCTCTTCTACTTCTACTTCCTCCTCATCAGCATTATCTAAACCATCACTATCTTGAAAAATAGCAACTCTATTCCAATTTACAGTTTCAATCATGCTTCTGGTAATATGAAATTTACCAGTTGCTGGTACATAAACTCTGTACGCCCCCTGCTGGTAGCCCATAAACTTTCCTTGAACACTACGTTCATCCAACTTGTGTCTAGCAGGGTAGTGAATAATAACGTCTGAACCCCAAATTCGCAGGTATTTTAAATTAGGGCGTTTTTTAAACAACATTTCATAGGGTGTAACATTTAAACTAGAATGATAGGATCTGTTTTTAACAAAAAGATAGGCATGAAGAGATTCCACCCAATATTCTTTCCCCAAATTAGCATCATGCAAGTAAGTTTTAACACCTGCCTGCAAATCACGTTGCACTACTTCTACAATCCCATTCTGCCAAGGACTTCTAGGGCAGGACAACTCGTGAACAGTCCCCTGCGCTTCCAGGAAATGTGAAAATTCCTCAGAAACAAACTCTCCCCCCCTGTCAGAAAACAAATGCTTTATAGGTTTGTTAAAGTGGGTTTTTACCCAGTTGCAAAAAATCTTGTACTTCTCAAGTGCTTGTGACTTTTCAGCAATGGTGTAAACAAAACAATATCTGCTGTACTGATCAATAAGAGTAAGCCAATATTTTGAATTTCCTAAAGAAGGAGGGAGTGGCCCTACTAAATCACAATGCACACGTTCAAATGGCTCTGTTACTTTCCTGCCTGAGCATTTACCCTTTCTTGCAACTTTTATCTTATTCTTACAACAAGATACACATTGCATATAGTATTTACATGGCTTTAAGTTTAGTCCATCAACAATCTTCTCTGTCTTTATCACATCTGTGAAATTTAAATGTCCCAAAAGTCTATGCGCCTCATGAATACATCCGGAGTGAGGTTTTACATTTCTCAGCCCCTGACTTTTTCTCAACCCTTGACTTGGCTGGGTTACTCTACAGTTCACAGGTGGCTGTGAATGCTTTTTAAAATATAGTCTATATAAACCTTCAGACTCTCTGGCATACAATACACGCTTTCCCCCTTTGTAGAACTCACATAGTGATTTTGTGAAGCACACAGTTACTCCTTGGCGTGCAAAGCAACTTACTGATAATAAATTGTCCACTGATGGGCAGTAAGTGCAATTTGCTATTGTGATGTTCAAGGAGTCAAGTTTCACAGTACCTCTGCCAAGCGACTGTAGAACGTCGGAGTTGGCCAGATGAATGGTGCCAATTTCCTCTTCGAAAGAAACAAACAGACTTCGGTCGTTACAAAGATGAATTGACGCCCCGGAATCTACTACAAACGATTTCCACGTGTCATCTTTAATTACTTTACGACCTAATTCACGAGCATGGAACGCTCGCGGCTCACGTCCATCTTTACGATGTGCTGCCGACTGCTGGGTTGCTGTCTGTGATTTACGAACTGGAACGGACTCTGAAGCATTTTGCTTTTTAAATTTGCAGTCCCTCGCAAGGTGCCCCTGCTTTTTACAAAACCAGCAATGCTTGGAAGTTTTGAAAGCAGATGAATCACCACAGACTTGCATACAGCGTTCCTCATTATTTTTAGAAATAGGAGTGCTAATCCCACAAGCCTCCCTTCTGTCCAGCTCGCCCATCAATCTTGCTGTTACCCCTTCCACAGTTAATTTTGCTGGAGGTACAGCAGATATCTGACTAGCTATGGCATCATAGTCTTCACCAAGAGAACAAAGAATAATAAACACATATTGAATGTCAGTTATATCTACGTCTCTTTGAATTAGTTCGCCGCGTATCGCCTCCAGACGTCTTAAATGTGCTGCCAGGTCGCCTCCAGGCTGCAGCCTTGTCTGGTACAGGCGTTTAAAAAATGTTAGAGCAGACGCTGACTCCTTTCTAATGTGCACTGCCGTAAGACTGTCCCACATTTCTTTGGCAGTTTTCTTATTTCTTATATACACAACTTGCTGATCACTAACAGACAAGTTAATTAATGCCCTTGCTTTAGCATCACCTTTCGACCAGGCATCGGTCATAGGAGCAGGAGGGTCCTCGGTCACGTACTTCCACACATCACGGGAAGTTAGAAGTGCTTCCATGCGAAAGGACCATAGACTGTAGTTCTCGGCCGTTAGTTGCGGGAATGTTAAAGCCTTCTCAGCCTCAGCAACACGGTCTGCCATGCTGGAACTTTTCAACCACCAGCCCACAAAACTGTTGCAGCAGAAAAGAGGGAAAAAACCTTTCTAAACCTTTCTCCAAAAACTAACATGTGCAGTTCCACGCTCAACCACTGGGCCCATAACCAAGATGTTGGGGTTAAAAGCAAAATCAGCAGAAACTGGTTGAGGAACTTACACATAGAGGCCAAGACTTAAACAAATGCTTGGTTTAATGGAGAAAGTAAATTTAACAAAAATTAAATCAGGCTTATACAAAATACCCACACAACCAAACCACCCACCAAGAGCACACTGGGAAAACGCCCAGCACAGAGGCAACACACAACACCCCTGATATACCCTGCATCATCAGCTTCACAGCAACACCTGTAGAGCTGCTCCACAGCTGCAGAGCCCCAGTCATTAAATCTTTCCTGACTCTTAAAGGTACAGTGAAACAATAATGACACTTTTACACAATCATTCAACACACTTTCCCCCTAAAACTACTCCAACACTCCTTTTACTCTACCAGTGTTCCAGACCTGTGTTCATCTTGAAAACCTAGGTCTTTTATCCAGTCCCAAGGACCCTTTGCAATAGAGAAGCCATCAGGCCAATATTAGCTCCCAATATGCCCGACTTAACGTCTACAGATTACAAAACTACCTACCAATTCTGTAAAAATAACCACCTCACACATTTGAGAATTCACTAACAAGCTGAAGCTCATGAGCCAAATTTTCTGTGTTTTTTATAATGTTCATCCATAAAGGAGCGCCATGCATTCCTCAATTCCATGATCACACCCTGAAAGTATGGAAGTTGGAAATGGGTGCATAACAGAGTGTTTAGAAATATCAGCCTTCATTTTAATTACTTAATCCTTTATAAGTAAACTTTAAGCCAACTGCAGTCTACCTTCGGTAGTTTGAAAAGCACCAGCTTTTTCCAAGGAGCTTTGCTAATCCTTTCGTGCTTAGCTTCTTTAAGAGCAAGGGTGTCATGAACGAAGAGCTTAGCAATCAACATGAATTTCAGGGGTAAATGTATTGCTAAAGAAAGTTTTGGAGATGTCCTCCAAGCTCATCTTGTCTTTTCTAGAGTGATTCATGGCTTTGAAGACTTGGCAAAGACAGCAAGCAAGAATAATAATTTGAATTATTTTCATAACTTGAAACCATCTTGCTGTGAGCCCTTGGAGACCTGCTTGCTGCCTTGTAGGCATTTTTCAACTGGCCTGGGAGGGTGAGGTCCTGATTGACTCCAGCGACAAAAGCTGAGGCTGCTGAGCAGACTCTTGGGCTGGGGTAGGGCTTTTTGTTGGGGTGGGTTGTTGCTGTTATTGATATTAATCTTTTGCATCTTTATTTTAGTTCTTATTATGATTTATGTGGAAATTGTTCAGTTTGGATGTGTACTTTTTGATGTGTTTTATTTATTGGTACGACAACTTTTGCTTACAATGTCATATGTGCTATAATGTTTTTTTTAGAACTGTCTGTTATTTGTTTACAGTCGTACCTTGGTTCTCGAACAGAATGCGTTCCGGGAGTCCATTCGACTCCTGGAACCGTTCAAAAACCAAGGCGTGGCTTCTGATTGGCTGCAGAAGCATCCTGCAGCCAATCGGAAGCTGTAGAAGCTGCGCTGGACATTCAGTTTCCGAAAATCATTTGAAAACCAGAACACTCACTTCCGGATTTGAGCGTTCAGGAGTCGATTTGTTTGGGAGCCAAAGCATTTGAGATCCAAGGTACGACTGTATTTGTTTTTGGCTATATTCTGTATCTGGCTGACCAGTAAGATCTGAAGATGACAACGACTTTTGGTTATGTTTGTAAATATGTAAGTTTTATCACGTTGTAAACCACCCTGAGCATGGTTTGAACTATGGAAAGGTGGCAGTACAGTCCCTGGATCTGTAATGCAAATGTACCATTGCTGGTTACAACTGCAGAAGTAACTTGATCTCTCCCCACCTAGCTTTAGAAATCCATTTTATTGGAAGCTAATGAAAGCTACTGATTTATTGCCCTGTCTATTTCCTCTCTCTAAAGACACCTATATATGCAATCAGAAGAAATGGGAATTCCACCCTCTTTGACTCTAAATCTTGTAAAAGCAGTTAATATACTTGGGCATTGTAAAGACGACACAGATACTGTGCTTTTAATAAGGCATGTAGCGATATCAGTCCTTGCATCTGGCAGGAGGTGCAAACTCTTAAATGAGTGGGTAGCTGTAGTCTCCAGTGCTGATATCACAGAGTGAAGCCACAGTGCACTATTGCTCACTGACGCGAGAGCAGTGGGTGCGGAGGGCAGAGGCAATAACTCTCGCTAGGCTTCCCCAATAACCTCCATGGAAATAAATCATTTTAAAACTGAAAGTTCTGTTTAAGCTTGACTGCTTAACTGAAATAAATGTTTCTATAAAACATGCTTACAATGAATTACGGAGTTAAAAGTGGGAGAGCACATTCCACAGTGTTGGTGTACAGGTGAGTAATAGAGGGGCACACCATTCAATACAGGTCGAAGCAAAGGCAAAGGGTGCAGAACGAAGGTGAGGGCAGAAGAAGGGCTGAGTCAATGTGCTTTCCAAGTGCTCAGCTCACAAAGAACTGGAACCTTGGCATTGAGTATCGCAGAGACCTTGCAAATGATTGAAATAACCATTGTTTGAGGTTCAGTGTGAAAAACGAATCTAGTGAAACAGCACATTGGATTGTTTTGAAGATTTTCACAATCCTAAATATCCAAATAGCTTTTTAAGCAATATGTCATGGAATGTAATTGCATGCTTGTTTACTAGTAAGGGTTGCAGCCATAGGCTTTTATGTATGTATTTATTAGGAAGTCTGGGATAGCTCACTCAGTAGAGCACGAGGCTCTAAATCTCAGGGTCATTGGTTCGAGCCCCACATTGGGAAAAGGATTCCTGTACTGCAGGGGATTGGACTAGATGACCCTTGTGGTTCCTTACAATTCTCTGATTCTATTCTTTATTTGCCACTTTTTTCTTTCAAGGACCCTCTGTGAGGGAACTTGATGGCTGAGTGGCAATTCAAACCCTTGTGTCCCAGCACTATAACCTTCATGCCACACATAGATCACCTATGAAATTATTTTTAAATGTATTGAACTTCCATCTATTGATTTCTGCTATGTTTTTTTTATGTGATGCCCACATTATATAAATCATTATTTATTTAATGATTTATATCAGGCCTTCGCCAGGTTCAATCTTGCTAACTGTAAAATAAATTATTAGTTGTAGTAGTAGAATTTTTTTATGAATCACAAGATCCCATAAGGTAATACTCGATAATTAAAAACAATGCATAACCAAAACACAACTTAAAAACAGAACACAACCCTCACTAAAACAGAACCAGACAACCCAAGAGTCTGCCGAGTCTGCTGACTCAGGCCAAAGTTTCATTCCAGAATCCTGTTCTCACAGTGGCCCATAGGAAACTCACAAGCAAAACCTGAGCACAGCAGTCTGCTCTCCAGCTGCGAATCCCAGCAGCTGGTGATCAGATGCCTACTGCTTCCGAAGGTGGAGAACTTAATACTCATCGAAAGATGGACGAACAGTATTTGCAGTCTTGCTGAAAATGGGGCCAACCTAATCTCCAAATGAAGGGAGTTCCGTTGGACTGCTGCTACAGAAAAGCCCCCACCCCAGGTACACACCAATCTAGCAATCTAGCACACCTTTGCAAAAGAAAAGGAAGAATTGATTGATCGGAGTAGCATGGAACTGGATAACACTGTTCAAGGTGGTATCATCGTGGAGGTTTCCAGAGCGCAATAGTCAGGTTATTTTGGATCAGTTTCTATTCTTATTCTTATTATTTTATTATTAAAATTTGGATACCACTCTATACCCTCTGATATTCTGCATGTACCACTTTGAACACCCAGAAACCAAGAGGCCAAGAAACAATGGTGTTTGACAACAGTAACATGAACAGCAATATTATTAACTTGGATTCGCTTCCTTGAGCTGCCCACACTTGAACTGCATGAAATCCACCCATTCCTATGTCATGAAATGAATCCATCCATTCCTATGTCAATTAGAGCTTCAGACTCTCAGAAATGAACAATCTCCAAAAGAGAACGTCCACTATACATAGCCCAGCTAATGAATTGCCAAAATAGGAAATGTCTGGACCAGAAGCTACCTACTGTGGAATCTATGAATAGGCTGACCTTTTTGCCATTGTTTTTCCACTTTCCATGTGGAAAACAAGACAGGTTGTAACAATATTATTTAAAGGCTTGAGCTGGTACCTAATTACTGCCCCTGAAATGTTATGTATTTAGAGCTCTAGCACTCTGGCAACACAAGTCCCTCATGCCTGGATTCAAAGGCGGACTGGATTCTAAGTGAGTCAAAAAACCCTGGGCTAAAAAGAACATTTGGAGGACTGTATGCTTCAAAGTAGGGAATTTTCTACAATATGCAGCTTTTCACTGTGGCATAAGAAGCTAAACAACATGCTATCCCCCCTCCCTTTTCTATGCATCATGGTACAGAAGCCCCCTAAGGATGTAGGGTACATTCATAGCTTCAACCACTGTGTAAAATGAGAATTATGTGCATTGTAAAACCATCATTGAAATGAGCTCTGGGGGAAGCGTCACTTGTTCCTAGAGGGAGGAAAGCAATGAGAGATTTCTTCCTCTGGGGAGCTATTGACTGATTCCAGCAATTTTAGCTGAGGATCTGAGAGAAGATCACAATCATGTCTACTCAGGTGATCTGCAAATCTCACTTGAAGAAGCAGAGCTTTAAACTAAACTGGAGGGAATTTTACAAGAGCAAAGAAACCCTCCTCTCTCAGACACACATGCACACATACACCCTCACACATAGAGAGAAATGACTTCTTCAAGTACATTGTTCACTTCTAATAATTTGATCAACATTACTCATAACCTATTCCTATTTAATGAGAGTAGTACAGTAGTAGTATATATAGTAGTTTAGTCAATATAGACCTAAAAGTAAAGCAGTCACTTCTAACTGATTAACACCTTTGTATTTATGATGGAACAATTTTTGACCTAGTCACAGGTTTTAATTTCAAATATTTTACAGCTAGATGAATTATGTGTTGGCGATGTTTTTAGGATATTAAGCAATGGGCATTTGCGTGTGGAGACCTTTTAACTACCCCCGAAATAAATTCAGACAAGACTAAAATTGTAGGTTTGGTTTTTGGCAGAATTTAGGCCACAGCTTTATTGATTACAATCAAGTGAGTGGTTCGACTAGCTCCCTGCACCCTTGCAGGCAGCGCTGACCCTGGGCACCAACCATAGGTCAGCCTCGGGTGAACACCTGGGACAGTGGCAAGCAGGGGGTCTGCTAGGCCTCCACCCAGATGTCCCCTGGACTCAGGCTCCAGGCACAACCTCTCACAGGTAAGACCAACCATGAGTCCGTGGATTCCTTTTAAAGGAATACCCATTGCATAGGGATGGCTAGGCATCCTGCCACCCCTATCACCTGAACCAGAGCCTATCCGCACAGCGCCGTCTTAAGCGCCCCTGTCGCCATGGTGCGCCGGTTCTCTCCGGCGCCCTTCCGCCCCGTTTCCCAACGTGGTGGGCGGGTGGGCGCGGCGCTGCTGCGCAGCGGGCTGGCGGGCAGACACAGCGCGATCTCTCCGGCGCCCTCCCACCCCGTTTCCCAGCGCAGTGGGCAGGTGGGTGCCGCGCGCAGCTGCGCAGCGGACCGGCCGGCCAGCGGGCGGGCGCAGCTCGCGGCACCCTCCTGGCGGGCGGGCGCCATGGTGCCCTGCGCCACCGGGGGTCTACGATGAGCCGGCCCTGTATCCGCAACCTTACAAGTTGTGACGATTTGCTACACGGCAGGCAAAACCCAAATGGCACCAGCCAATCAGCCAAGTAGGGAAAATTCCTGCCATGCCCCTGTCCCAATGACAGGCGACATACGACGGCATAGCAAGGTCAAGCGCAAGCCCTAAATATAGGGAGAGGTGGGTGGGTCTTCTGATGCACTGGCCCCAAAGAGGAAGCTCAGGGACACATGCATGGGTTTAAATAGAGGTCCCTCAATCGCTTTGACTGGCATCCCTCTGGCCCAATTGCACCCTAGATGAAGGAACCACCAATAGGGTGTTGTGGCTATCCAAACATTTCCACCCACAACACAGGGTCTGGTTGCCAGGCACTGCAACACGTGCCCTCTTGTTAGGGAGGACCCAATTTGCTCTAAATAATTAGCCTGGTAATTATGAGTGCAGCTATTTTTAAAAAACAGAAAGTGCTTTTGCAGGTCTTTCCCTTACATTTAATTAAGAAAGCACATACCGTAGGGGACACATCATGGAAATAAGAGGTAGTGGAATGCCTGTTAAACCACATTATCGTTATTTCTCTGAAGAACGCTTTAATAATGCTAATCTCATCTCCATGCTTTGACAGAAGTTGTAGTTTCCTTCCTTTTCTGTTTCCTAAAGCTGAATTCTTTTATGGGGTTTGTTTTATAGGGGGCATTATTATTTTACTTAATTACCTCATCTTCTGAGAACCAATATGTTATTGACCTAAGAAGAGTGAATAGTATGAAAGGGAAGAAAGAAAGAAAGAAAGAAAGAAAGAAAGAAAGAAAGAAAGAAAGAAAGAAAGAAAGAAAGAAAGAAAGAAAGAAAGTTCTATATTTTATAAATTGGCTCGTTTCGTAAATCTTTGTTGCTCCATGTTCATAGTGATGGACAGTAATACTTGTGTTAGAAGGTTCTTGTTTTGAGCTACTGCGGGTGAATAGTCAGGAAATGCAGTGTGGGAGTTCCTCTTAGTCTGGCCATAGGACACTGGGATAGGAATATGGGGGAGTGTCTTCTGCATTAGCTGGACCTAAATTGATATAATGTGCTGCTTAATCTGAAAAGCTTAACATATGCAGCAATATATATTAACTGACGGTGTGGAAGATTCCCAAGTGAGAAGTGAAAATGCTTTAAAATGCACATGTGATTTTTGCCCTAAGTACACTGGCAAGGAAATAAATGCCACTGAATTGATGGGATTTACCTCTGAGTAAATATGGATAGGGTTTCACAAGAGTTGAAAATAATAAAAGCATAGACCCCTTCCCCCCCCCCCACTGTGTCCTGTCTATCATCAGCATAAATTGGATTGAGTAACTGTTATTTGCTCCAGTCTCTGCAGTAACATAGCTGAGTGGGGATGGGAATCTCAGATCTCCAAACTAAATACCTGGTCCCCTGACCACACCAGCAATTATGTAAATGAAAGCTGAGTATGTTGGGACATCTTAACGTTCTTGCAAAAAACACCCCTGGACCACAACAGAGTTTTCTGTTCAGCAGCTTCCTTAATGCCAGGTATACAGAATAAACATGTTCAGTTGGGCCTTAATGTTTAAAACTTCCAAAGGAATGTGCCTTCCTTTTAATTAAATGATAGGTGTATGAACCAATTAAAACAATTGATGTAAGTCGGGGTGGGTGTGGGTGGGAGAACCAACTCAGATGCAGACGCCCTGATCCAGACAACTCATTGCATCCCATTGCAATGCATCCCATTGCATCCCAACTGCTTTTCCACTGGCAGTTTCAAGAGCAACTTGTGATCCAGGGTGGAGCCAAGCTTGTTAATGATTGTCCAAATGGCAGAGGGGTAGAACTAGACAATGGAAGTGCAGGGAGACAGGATAGCAATCCTAAGAAGTCAAAGTGCTGCAGGGTAAAATGTACGTGTCACAGGCATTTGGAGAGACCCACCATGTATAGGTATTTATATGCTAATGCTAGAGGCCTGGGAACAAAAATGGGTGAGCTGGAGTACTCTGGTTTTAAAAGAAACCCTAGGTGGAATGGTGAGAACTAGCAAGGCATGGTTAACTCAGGATACAAATTCTATAGCAAGCTTTGTCAACTTGGTGCTCCCCAGATGTTTTGGATGTATTTCTTCACACAGGTCCCCTTGTGTAATTTCCCTAGTACTGGGGAAAGTTCCCTGTTGTCATTAGACAACAACATTGTTGTGTGTTGGTGTGATTCCAGTATTGTGTGATCTGCATAATCAGGACCAGTAGGTCATAGCTGACTTCCCATGGTAGGCATGAGGTTGGGGGGGGGGCAAAGAATCAGCAGAGACTGTATACTTCTTCTTCTTTGGCGATCACTCGTACCCAAGTAACATTGTCTTCCATAAACACGGTTTTAACAGTGAGTCCGTAAGTGACTGTGGAGGCCAATTCTGGATCCACACATCCTTCCACAGTGGGGACATAGGTTTCTGGGTGGGAGTTGATCATGGGGAGGGTTTGCCAAGCATGCCTTCCTCTTAGCACATTTCTCCCTTTTGTCCTGATATTGTGCACAGCGGTCATTTTGTGACCCTTGGCAATGTCTTAATTTTTTATCATTAAGAATTCAGGTAAAGAAGGGCATTTCTAAAACTTCACACCAAACACACACACACACTTTATTTTTATGTCTACTTTTATGTTGAAAGTTCATTACAAATAGAGGGGGGGAACGGCACAGGAAGGGGGAGGCGCAAGAGAGGCATTTTACGATTTTACAATGTATGAATACTAGCACCACAATTTTTTACAAGCATTGAGGAGTAATGATGTAGCAGGCTTTTCTCTCAAATTCTAACCTGTTTCTTGCATCATTTGGGTGTGTAGAAGCAGCATGGGTCGTTGTGGTTTTCTTATTTAAAAAAACAGACCCTGAAGGGATTGCCTAATCATTCCAACTATTCTGAGTTAACTGGATTAGCTGGCAAACCAAATATTCCAGCTACTGACTAGTCAGGCTCCTAAACAAATGTTGCCAGAAATCCTGTCTTCTTGAAGCAGCCTCTTTAATCTGAAACTACAAGCACACACAAAGGACACGATAGACTGATGACAGATATGAAGAAATGTAAATAATCTATTAAAGCAAGGCGGCTGCCTTCCATGTTTTCTGTGATTAGCAGTATACAGAGGATATTTGCACGCGCTCAGGAATCTGTTCCCCTGGTGATAGAGCCTGGTTGTGTCAGCTGTCATCTTTTTATTGTTTCAGTTTGGGACTAGCTTCCTTTCTGTTTCTTTACATGCATTTATTAGAAATGATAATATCATGTGAAGTACATCATTGCAAAGGAGAACAAGAGGAAGTTTTGGGGAAGCATCAAACTTTAGGAATGGGAGGGAGAATTATCGCTGCAGCTTTAACTTTCCTCTCAGAGGTTTGAAATGATAGCTCTTAGATAGATACGCACCACTTCCTAATACAACAAGGATACAGTTATATATCAAGAAACATACATGCAAACGTATATTCTTTCCATTGTTTACATTGTTGGGGTTTATAAAAGCAAAGCAAAACTGAAAGTCTGGTGTGCAATAATAATACCTAGCATTTATGTAGCACTTTGAAAGCAAACATGTATTATGTATTCCAAAATCCAGATTAGGTTAATACAACTTTTATTAGGCCAGTTTTTGTAAGATGTACACTTATGGCTTTACCAGCAGCCAATTGCCCCATTTGTTTTCTTTACCATGTAGCCCCAAGCATCCCCAGACTTCGGCCCTCCAGATGTTTTGGACTACAATTCCCATCTTCCCCAACCACTGGTCCTGTTAGCTAGGGATCATGGGAGTTGTAGGCCAAAACATCTGGAGGGCCGCAGTTTGGGGATGCCTGATGTAGCCTGATAAGCCCAGAGAAGTTTAAAACTTGCATACTATTTTGTGAAATTTGGATTGGCTTTATAAAAGTATTGTCCTAAAGAAGATTTATTTTTCTTATGGACCAACACAGCTTCCTCACTTTTTATCTATTATCAAGTTAACCTTACAACAACTCTGTAAGGTACAACGACAACAACAACTTCTTGCAGGTGCTGGATGGAGGCTGAGCAAAAGCTGACTTGCCTTAGAGTCAGACCATGTAGACCAGGCATAGGCAAACTTGGCCCTCCAGAGGTTTTGGGACCCTGTAACTCATTCATAACCCAGTAGGGCTACATTTTAATCATAGCTGCCAAGTTATCCCCCTTTTTAAGGGATTATCCCTTATGCTGAATAGGCTTCCTTGTGAGAAAAGGGAAAACTTGGCAGCTATGATTTTAATCTTCTTGGGAACTGAAAGCTGCAGTAAGAATTTCAAAGGGATTCCAGAGTGAGACAGCTGAAAATGAAAAGATGTTATCAGCAATGACTATTTGAATGGTCACAAAGCTTGTTTTGCATACATTTAAGCTTTGATTAAATTGTCAGAGACTATACTTCTTGCATTTCAGGGCACTTTGTGTTACTATTTTACATTTTACACACCCACCCCACCCTTTGCTTTGGCAGAAAGGGAAGCTCACAGAAAGGCCACCTTTTATCATTGTTCCCTTGTGTCACGTGAATGCATAGTGGCCAATTTAGGGTAACTTCAATGTATCCAGTGAAATTGATTCTAGTCCATAAAAGCTTTGTTAGTCTTTAAGATGCTACAAGACTCTGCTGTTTTCGCTACAATGAACTAGCATAGCACAGAAATAATTCTATATCACATCACAGTCAGAAGAGGATTAGGCCTTTTAATGTGTTTCTTTTTTCAGTAAACAAACAACCCATAATATATCAAGGGTAATTTAATCAGTACAAAGCCTCCTGTCAACCAAATATTTAACGTGGAAATGCCCAGATGTCCCAGACTTTCTAGGCTAGTTTCCTGTCACATTTCTTATCATAAAACACCAAAAAAAAAAAAGATGGGGGGGGGAGAGAGAGCAGGTATGTTGTACAAGAGCACCAATTTCACTGTTTTGCACTACCTGAATTTGCAGGCATGTAACTGAATTAAGCTGCAAATCACGAACAGTTTGGAAGAGGCTTTGGAAATACTGTATATGAAGTAATTATTTTGTTTTGTTTGAATAAAGCATCTTCCTTCTAGGACAAGGAATCTCAAGGTGGCTTAGAGCCAATTAAAAATAATCAGCATCAAAAAGCATCAGCTAAAAAGTAAATATGCAACAATGAAACAAAAACACAAGTGCGTGTCTAAAAAATTTTTTTCCACCAGCTTTCTAAAAACCAACAAAGGGGTGAGTTCAACAGCTGTAAAGGTAAAGGGACCCCTGACCATTGGGTCCAGTCAAGACCGACTCTGCGGTTGTGGCGCTCATCTCGCGTTACTGGTACGGCTTCCGGGTCATGTGGCCAGCATGACAAAGCCGCTTCTGGAGAACCAGAGCAGCACACGGAAACACCATTTACCTTCCCCCTTGGAGCGGTACCTATTTATGTACTTGCACTTTGACGTGCTTTCGAACTGCTAGGTTGGCAGGAACTGGGACTGAGCAATGGGAGCTCAACCTGTCGCGGGGATTCGAACCGCTGACCTTCTGATCGGCAAGCCCTAGGCTCTGTGGTTTAATCCACAGCGCCACCCACGTCCCTAGAGTTCAACAGCTGAGTAGGGCTTAATTTCTTATAGCTACCCACATTACATCAGAAGGTGGTTCATTTTGAGCAGGAATTCCTTGAAGGATCTTAAATGTACTGTATTTAGACTACTAGGACAGCCTCGTGGCAAGCTCCCCACTCTTCCTTATGTCAATAGAAACCCTGATGCAGGCCTGTGTTGAGCCCTGACAATGAGCTGTATATACCCCTATATATAAACGCCTGTTGTGTTACCCCAGGCATCCCCAAACTGCGACCCTCCAGATGTTTTGGCCTACAACTCCCATGATCCCTAGCTAACAGGACCAGTGGTCAGGGATGATGGGAATTGTAGTCCAAAACATCTGGAGGGCCGAAGTTTGGGGATGCCTGTGTTACCCACACTTATACAGAAACTGAATGAGTAAGCAAGCTACAAAACACAACACCTGTTGCAATTAGCGATATGTGTGGATTGTGTAAATGTTATGTAAAACAGTATTTGAATTTTCTTTGCATTGGCCAGGCACGTAAGATGTAGTCATTTGTCCAAGAACCTTGTAGCCATTCTTATTCCATATTAGGCATGTAGGAAGCTGCTGAGTCAGACCATTGATCTCAGTATTTTCTACACTGACTGACAGCAGTTCTCCAGAGTTTCAGGCAGGGCTCTTTCCCAATGCTACCTGGAGATTCCTGGGACATTGTGAACGAACAATAAATGCTCTACTACTGAGCTGTTCTTCCATGCTACATTGACAACGAGGTCCAAGCAAAGAATGACCCGTGAGAAACCTGTCCTAGTGGGGGAAAGGGAGACTGAGTCATGCAAACAAACTCCCACATGACAGAAAGACCGGCTGGGTAAGGCGCACATTAATATTGTAGAGAGGAAACCAAGCACCTTTGCATATTGGGACTGCTTACAATGACTTTTGTTGCTGATGGCGCATGTTTGGCTCTCCTTGTTAAATGTTGTTAAGCAGGAAACAGGTTTTAAGGCAACAGGGTCCTTGGGAGTTCAAACTCCTGCCTCCAAATGTTCTTACAAGATGCACACTTGGCACCGACTTACAGGAAATATTTAATTAGAATCGGAAGGCGCTGGCTCCACTGACCTTGTATTTATATTCCCCGTGTACTCTGGGCTACAATGGCTTCGGCTGATAGTTTACACTGGTGATTTATTTATATCAACCAATGGAGAGTTCTGCGGATTCGAGGAAGATTTGAGTGGATTTGGGGGGGGGGGCAGCTCAGCGAGCAGGGGATGTGGGAGACAGTAAAGGAGTCCTCTTCTAAAGGAGGGGGAACATGAATTAAACAGGGAGAGTGACATATTTATGAGTCCAGTATCAGTTGCCTGCACTGATAAGCCGTGGTCATTAAAGGAAGGAAAAGTCACCTTTGTGTATATAAAATATGCAAGATACATAGCTTGAAAAGAGTGGACAGGAAAGCATTGGGTAAATAAAGGATATCCCATGAAGCATAATGTGCAAATGAAATTACCTCACCAGACAGGAAACTTATCCATTTATGCAAAAGGCATTTAGGAAGCGAGGGGGGACCGTGTGCTCTTATTATTTATTTCATTTGTATGCTGCCTTTCCTCCAAGGAGCAAAACAAAGCATTCATCTTTCTTCCCACCTATCCACCCTTTTATCCTCACAACAACCATGTAAGGTAGGTAAGGCGGAGACACAGTGAGTGGCCCAAGGGCACCCAGCAAGCTTCATAAAACAAGGGGATTTCAGCAGCCATCAAGCAGAGCAATAAACAGCAACAGCTTCAAGCTAAACAAAAACCACAACAGCTCTACAGAACAAATTAACGGAGAAGCAAAATCAATTATCACTGGAAGCCCAGGCAAATATTTGGATCAAAACAAGGAAACAATAGATGATCATAGTAAAATAAGATTCAGGTAGGTAGCCGTGTTGGTCTGGCACAGTCGATTTTATATATATATATATATATATATATATATATATATATATATATATATATATATATGTCCAGTAGCACCTTAGAGACCAACTAAGTTTGTTCTTGGTATAAGAACTAAGAACACAAGTATCTGAAGAAGTGTGCATGCACATGAAAGCTTATACCAAGAACAAACTTAGTTGGTCAATAGTAAAATAAATAAGCAAATAAACAGAGGGGTGAATTTTCAATGAAACATGTACTGGATTGTACTGAATTTTAGGGTATTAGCACAAGCATACAACAAAGGTCGGGACCCAGGTGGCGCTGTGGTTAAACCACTGAGCCTAGGGCTTGCTGATCAGAAGGTCGGCGGTTCAAATCCCTGTGACGGGGTGAGCTCCTGTTGCTTGGTCCCAGCTCCTGCCAACCTAGCAGTTCGAAAGCACGTCAAAATGCAAGTAGATAAATAGGAACCGCTACAGTGGGAAGGTAAACGGCGTTTCCGTGTGCTGCTCTGGTTCACCAGAAACGGCTATGTCATGCTGGCCACATGACCTGGAAGCTATACGCCGGCTCCCTCGGCCAATAATGCGAGATGAGCGCGCAATCCCAGAGTCGGTCATGACTGGACCTAATGGTCAGGGGTCCCTTTACCCTTTACCTTTACAACAAAGGTCAGTACTTTTATGTAATTTCTCGAGTTGGCATCGCATTCCTGCAGTGCTCCAGAATCCCCTCTCATCTCCATTGGTATTGTGTCCAGTTTGGCATACAGATAGGGAAGCATCACCAAAATAAGAGATTTAGAGGTGGCAAGAAGGTTTATATACTGGTGGCATAAAGGAACAGCAACAACACAGTTACTACATGACTCTCTACTTCTTAGGTTGCATCTACTAGTTGCAGATGGTGACAGATGGGCCTAGCCTAGACAGTAGGGCCTAGCCCTAGCCCTTGTCTGGAGTACTGTGTCCAGTTCTTGGTACTACACTTTAAGAAGAGTATAGCCAAATTTGAACAAGGTCAGAGGAGGACAACAAAGATGGCCAGTGGTCGGTGGTTGGGCAGTTAAGACCTATGAAGAAGGTTAAAAGTAACTGGATAGTAAAATAAGACTGAGGACATGATAGCACTCTTCATGTGTGGCCTGGAGGGCTGTTACATAGAAGACAGAATGTTGTTTTCCGCTGTCCTAGAGGACAGGACTAGATCTAAGGGGCTTAAGTTACAGAAGGGTAGATTTCAGTTGAAAAACATATTGATTGTAAGATGAATTTGACAATGGAACCACTTATGTAGAGCAGGGCTCCACAGACGATGCTGGACTACAACTCTCATCATTCCTAATTATTGGCCATGCTGGGAACTGGATTCCAGCAACATTGGAGGGCCAAAAGATCCCTAGCCCTGACTTAGAGGGATGGTGGGCTCTCCCTTGCTTGGAGGTCTTAAAGTGAAGGCTGGACAACCATCTGTTTGGAGTCTCTTGTTCTGGATTTTCTACAGTGGGAAGCTGGACTAGCAGAGAGACCAGTGCCACTTCATGGCTCCTGCTGCTGCTGCTCTATTTGCAATGGGAAAGGAGATCCACTGGGAAAGTAGCTGGAAGAGAAAAGATGGATGTTGAAGGAGCAGTAAATTAGAAGACTAGATGGCAGACTCCTCTAATTCTTCTGAAGCATAGCCAGCTTACACAGTCACCACTGAGCAAACCACATTTTCATTTGGGCTCATACAAACAATGACATAAAAGGTGACTACAGGGATGACTCAAGTGCCCACTCCAGTAATCTTAGAAGAAGAACAATAGAACCTGAACCTCTAATCCTTTTCAAGAAAGAAGATAAACATAATAGCAGAGAGGACAAGCAGAAAGAACCACAACCCCTCTCTCCCTTAGCTTTTATAGAACTCTTCAGGAGGAGAGGTTGATGATTAATGTCAATTGGTTCAGTCCAGCCCTGTGGAGTATTGTCATTGGTTTCAGTGGAGAAAGGATTGCGTTTATTCCACAAGGGCACAGAATTACACATTTTGCACGATCCCACTAGTTAATGTTATGAAAAAATGTACCCCAAAATGCATTGCCTTTTAAGAAGGACAGACGCGGGTCGGAAGCTCCAAAATTTGCACTAAGTTCAGCTCCGCCGGGAAAATGACAGAGACCACACGATGCTGTCAGGAAAAACAAACTGATCCCTTTATTGCAGAATGCAAAGCTACAGCTGTAGGGTCCCTGCCTCTGGAAAGAAGGAAGGAACCCCGGAAAATGGTAAAGTCCCCTTATATACCCTCCTGTCCCTGCATGGAAATCTCTGGACTGGGAGGGAGGGGGAGACAAGGGCGACGGGTGGGGGATCGGATTAGCTGGGTGCGGAGATGACTTTTCCTTTCAGATGGAGAGATGTCAATCGCTCTTCTCCTGTCGCTGATGGTGCTCCCTGTTGTTTGGCAGGAAGGGCAATCAGTCGAGATGGGTGCAGAGGTGGGGCAGTTCCTGGCGATTTCCGTGGAGTGGAAGTCCACCCGGCAGGTGTTTTCCTCCAGGCCATGGAAGGGTGGGCTACGTTGAGGATGGCAATTTATTTGAATAAAGTTGTTCCAGCTAATCCCTCTATTGTCCGTGTGTCCTTGAATGGGTATAGGGTGGTAGTAGGGCAAGGTTCAGGTGGGATGGGATCATACAGGGTTCATACAGAAAATATACCTGGAAAACATACCTAATACAGGGATTTCTAATTAAAAGGTAGCAGTCCTGACATATACAGTTCTAAGATATAAAACAGCAATTCTAATACAGAGGCAGCGGATAGAGATTTCATGGTAAGAGAATATATAATAGGCTGTATTATTAACTTGAGTAGAAAAGTGTCACTTTAGATTTGGGCGGTTCCCCCCCCCCTTCTTCTGGAAACATTGTTTTGTTCTGGGCGGAGGGGAGGTGGAGAGGGGAAATGTGTGAGTTTATGCTAACTGTTGTGCATATGCAGATCCTTAAGCCTCCCAGAAGTGCAAGCTGGATTTCGAAAGGGCAGAGGAACCAGAGACCAAATAGCAAACATGCGCTGGATTATGGAGAAAGCTAGAGAGTTCCAGAAAAACGTCTACTTCTGCTTCATTGACTATGCAAAAGCCTTTGACTGTGTCGACCACAGCAAACTATGGCAAGTTCTTAAAGAAATGGGAGTGCCTGATCACCTCATCTGTCTCCTGAGAAATCTCTATGTGGGACAAGAAGCTACAGTTAGAACTGGATATGGAACAACTGATTGGTTCAAAATTGGGAAAGGAGTACAACAAGGTTGTATATTGTCTCCCTGCTTATTTAACTTATATGCAGAATTCATCATGCGAAAGGCTGGACTAGATGAATCCCAAGCCGGAATTAAGATTGCCGGAAGAAATATCAACAACCTCAGATATGCAGATGACACAACCTTGATGGCAGAAAGCGAGGAGGAATTAAAGAACCTTTTAATGAGGGTGAAAGAGGAGAGCGCAAAATATGGTCTGAAGCTCAACATCAAAAAAACCAAGATCATGGCCACCGGTCCCATCACCTCCTGGCAAATAGAAGGGGAAGAAATGGAGGCAGTGAGAGATTTTACTTTCTTGGGCTCCTTGATCACTGCAGATGGTGACAGCAGTCACGAAATTAAAAGACGCCTGCTTCTTGGGAGAAAAGCAATGACAAACCTAGACAGCATCTTAAAAAGCAGAGACATCACCTTGCCGACAAAGGTCCGTATAGTTAAAGCTATGGTTTTCCCAGTAGTGATGTATGGAAGTGAGAGCTGGACCATAAAGAAGGCTGATCGCCGAAGAATTGATGCTTTTGAATTATGGTGCTGGAGGAGACTCTTGAGAGTCCCATGGACTGCTAGAAGATCAAACCTATCCATTCTTAAGGAAATCAGCCCTGAGTGCTCCCTGGAAGGACAGATCGTGAAGCTGAGGCTCCAATACTTTGGCCACCTCATGAGAAGAGAAGAATCCTTGGAAAAGACCCTGATGTTGGGAAAGATGGAGGGCACTAGGAGAAGGGGACGACAGAGGACAAGATGGTTGGACAGTGTTCTCGAAGCTACGAACATGAGTTCGACCAAACTGCGGGAGGCAGTGCAAGACAGGAGTGCCTGGCGTGCTATGGTCCATGGGGTCACGAAGAGTCGGACACGACTAAACGACTAAACAACAACAACAAGCCTTCCTTCACGCAGGGTCGCGTCCTAGCGGGAGGGGTGGGGAGACAGGGAAGATGGCATTGAACAGGATTCTGGGTATTGCAGCTGTCAAATTCTGTCACCCCTCTCTGTTCATTAATAATGGTGTCCTGCAACCCCCCCAATATGATTTTATAACAGTCCCCTCTCTGAGGCAATATTGTTGTGTAACAACCAATCATTGCCTCACATAATCGACAGTGACGTATTCTCAATTTCCCAGGTGGTACATTGGCACAACCTCAGGGTATGTGGTGGCGGCTCAAAGGGGGGCTTGGGTGAAGCATTTTATAAGAAATGGTCTATTTACCGGGAAGGTCCACCAATGACTGAAAAATGCAGTTTCCTTTGAGTCTGCCTTTTGTGTGTTCTCAGGTGTCAAAGTTAGCTTTCTGGTCCCACACCTCCATCATGGCACACCTCCATCATGGCACAGCAGCAACAATCCCTGGTGAATCCCCTTAGGGCTTTCATATTGACCATGTCACCTGGCACTCACCATAGCTGCCACAGGTTTGGACATGTCATGAGAGAGATGCCTTTGCCTTTGCCTTTCTATGGGATTTTTTTATTATAGGCTCTGGTCTTGCAGTGTAGGGAGTTGCTCAGTTGCTCTTAAAGGGAGAAAGCTACTTGCACCTTGGATACACTTGCCCAATTAGAATTGACCCAATTAGAATTTATACAGCCCCATAAAAACCATTCTGAAAAGTGCACATGTCCAAATTGGTCAATTTAATTCTATAAGGAATCATTCCTGGTAAATCAAGGCATATACACCTTCTTGTATCTGCTGTTTTCATGGATCCTGAAACTGCTTCTTGGTAAAAAGAAGGCTGGCACACTACAAAGTGCCAGGTGAGATAAGGAAATGTGGTCATAAATTGATCTAAATCTCAATAATGGACTATGCAATAGCCTGATCTATTAGAAAACATGAGTCCTCCATTGGGCGTATAAGGAATAATACCACCATACAATAACTTACTATACATTAAACATGAAAACAATTACACACAAAAATGCCCCCCTTTGTGGAAATAACATATACTTGTCAGACATAGGTCAACGTTTCTGCATAATATCACGTAACATAAAACATAATTATATATCAGTTGCATATCTTGAGGCCAACTCTTCACAGGGCACAGAGTCTTCCTTGCAATTCACTTTCCCCCCTTTGTCAGCCCTCCACCCCCCTACATAATAACACATAATACACAAAACCTACAAATTAGTAATTCCACCCCAGTTGGATGTCTTTGAGGAAATCGTGGTTTTGAGGCAGTTCTTGCTTTTTCTCACATCCTTAACCATTGGGCACATGGGCTTGAGGTCAGAAAGGGAAAGAAAATGTCCTTACAATTCAACTCCCTCCCCTTTGTAAATTTCCCCAATCCCCCCTTTCGTCAGTCCATATCCCTTTGGAATGAGATTGTTGTGGCCAGTTTGAAAACTCTGGTGTCTGTTGTTGCAGGTAAAAGTCTTGTGGTCCGGAGGATTTGGGTTCAAGGTTTTTTCCATCATAGCATCTGTAGTAACATCTGTAGAAGGAGTATGCTGTAAGGGGCAGGGTTTGGGGTACTTAAGGGCACAGTTAGAAGAAGGAAAGGGCAAAGGCCAAAGGGAAGAAGAGGGAAAAGGGGGGGAAAAATATCTCCTGGAGTTTTCTTGGGAAGCTGCAAACAATAAAATCTTGATGCATTAAGTATTTTATTCATCACATTTCTATATAATTACTACTGTTGTTAGCTGCTAAGTCTGTTTTCCTTTACCTAGGGGTTTATTATTATTATTATTATTATTATTATTATTATTATTATTATTATTACTACTACTACGGAAATAATGACTTAGATGTTACATTCACATGTACAGTGGTACCTCGGTTTACGAACACCTCGGGTTACGAACTTTCGGTTTACGAACGATCGAAACCCGGAAGTAAGTAACCCAAGGTTTCCGAGGCCACGGAAGCGCTCCGGTCTTACCTCGCGGGTAGAAAAGGGCTCCCAGCAGCAGCAGCAACAGCGGCTGCAGAGGAGGAGGCAGGTGGAGACCCCTGCTGCAGCTCCCGCAGCCCCTGCATGACACAGCCTCTCCCCTGCTTGGCAAGCGGCGAGAGGCTTGTTGAGTCGTTTCACTGCGCTGCGGCGGCGGCCGCGGCTCTCCGTCTCTCTCGCTCCGCGGTGCCGGCGGGCGACCTTCCTCCTTCTCAGAGCAGCCGCCGCCACCACCAGCCGCCGCCACCTTCTCTCAACCCCTCCGCGAGGCCGGGACTTCGCCGTCGCGCTCCTGCGACGTCTCTCCACCTTCTCCGTCGCGTTGCTGGACGGCGCGACCTCCAGGAGCGCAACGGCGAAGGTGGGGAGACGTCGCAGGAGCGCGACTGCGAAGGCCCGGCTTCGCTTCTCTCAACCCCTCCGCGAGGCCGGGACTTCGCAGTCGCGCTCCTGCGACGTCTCTCCACCTTCGCGCCGTCCAGGAACGCGACAGAGAAGGTGGAGAGACGTCGCAGGAGCGCGACGGCGAAGGCCCAGCCTCGCGGAAGGGTTGAGAGAAGCGAAGCCGGGCCTTCGCAGTCGCGCCCCTGCGGGGTGGAGACAGACGTCGGCACAGGGTCAAGAGAAGCAGCCGACGACGAGCCACCCCGCGAGCCACCGCGAGCCACCCCGGCCAGTCCTGGCGCCTGGCGGCGGCGGCTGCTCTGAGAAGGAGGAAGGTCGCCCGCAGGCACCGCGGAGCGAGAGGGACGGAGAGCCGCCGCCGCTGCGCAATGAAACGACTCAACAAGCCTCTTGCCGCTTGCTAAGCAGGGGAGAGGCTGTGTCATGCAGGGGCTGCGGGAGCTGCAGCAGGGGTCTCCACCATGAAGCGGCTCGGGAGTCTCCACCTGCCTCCTCCTCCGCTGCCGCTGTTGCTGCTGCTGCTGGGAGCCCTTTTCTACCCGCGAGGTAAGAGCTTCCGAAGGGAACCCCCCCCCCGGTTTTCAGCCTCCTTAAATGAGGACAGCGCAGCGTTTCCCATTGTCAGGAACGGATTAATCCACTTTCCATGACTTTCAATGGGAAAGTTTGCTTCGGTTTATGAACACTTCGGTTTATGAACAGACTTCCGGAACCAATTGTGTTCGTAAACCGAGGTTCCACTGTACAGAAATAAAGAGTAGAAATACAAAAAAGTAGAAATGCAAAATAATGCAAAAATAAGAACAAAATAATATTTAGATTACCACTCAAACAACAATTTTTTTCAGATGGACGACACAAAAATCTCAGATTAAAAAAAGAATTATTATCAAATAATATGAAGACATTATAAAGACCATACAGGTTAATATTGGACTGTAACCTAAAGATTTGAAGGTGAATGGTAAAATAATGGGGGGAAACCTTAAAAGTCATCATGTGCTATCTGATAAAAGAGAACTCTATGGGGAAAAACACAGATGGTACCTGAATAAACATCAGTAATAAGTTTTGGAGATGCAGTGAATGAAAGACCTCATTCCACGTGATGGACTGATGGACATGCCCCAAAATATAACAAAACAAAACACTGACATATGAGGAATCAAAATAAATAAATGCTAAAACACACAATTTCTAATAATGAGCATCTCAAATAAATGCTAAAACATACAATTTCTAATAATGAGCATCTCAAATGAAAATAAAGAGAGTAGCAATCTAAAGTTGTGCAAGTATGGTTAGATTAATTTCATAGACATAATGGAAAAACTGATTTAATAAATGAAAGCAGATTATTTGTAACCTAAAGAGAAGCGTCAAAGTAAAGGAAATAAATAAAACTATAGCGGGAAGTAAACTAATACAGCAGGGATTTAAGCTCGTTTTGCAGACTGTAAGGAAAGAAATTACTGTTTGTATCTCTTCACTCCCCCCCCCTTTTTTTTTGCTGTGGGAGAAAAGAATAGACACTTGTTACTGGGGTTTAGTCTTCTTAAAGGTTCACATATCCTTTAGAAATGTTCTTCCTGGGAAAGCTGTGAGAATAATTTTTGCATGTTAGGTTGGAACTTTGCAAGGGGGGAGGTTATGCAGGAGTTAATGCTTGGGGTGAAATGCAAATGCAAGATAAAGAAAGAACAATAGTGCCTGGGAAAGAACAATGGTGCCTTAGTTTGCATAGTCTGTCACCTGGGTGGGTCTGACCATCAGAGTAGTATGAAGAGAAGACAGCGAGATTTTCTATGAATTTCCAAGTGTGAAGGGCGCTTTACATTTAGAAATTTGAATAATATTTCATGTGCAGAGTATAACCTTGACACCTATTAAGTTACAACCTTCCTTTTCTCCTCTTGAAAGGGGAAACAAACAAACAACAACAACAACAACAACAACAACAAATACTCAAGAGATGAACTCAAAGTGGGAGTGCTGAGATATTTACCTCTGGAAAGAAATTTTGCATGTTATATTTGGAATGATGGTCCAGCACTTGACCCTTTTGTTTTCTCAAGTGACCCCTGGAGTCAAAGACACATAAGGAAATTTAAACAAATTTCCCCCTGCAGGGCACAGGCCCTTCAGCATTTGGTTGCTGTTTTTGTTTTGTTTTTGTTTTTAACCTCCTTTTTCTCTCTCTATTTTTCTCTTCAAGCTGGCATAGCCTCTGTGCATGTACAAAGTTCATGATTCAGAAATCCATTGTACCACTTGAAAGTGTTGCAGCTGTTGGCTAAATTACCATTTGAATAGAGGAAGGGAAGGGTGAATAGGTTAGATTTTACACAGAAACCCAGCAATTTACACTTCAAGCAACAAAAAGTGGTCAAATTAAATTCTTTGGTCAGTTTAAATTCATTTCTTTAGCTTTTGTGTCCTGAGATATTTCTGACACCTCTTATTTCCTGTTCCTTGCTGCTTAGGAAGCAGGCTTATAAATCTTAAACTTTAAATATATAAAACTTCAACATCCAGACAACCCAATATTTTCACAAGAAAGCTGCAATAAAAGTTTGGTTAAATTAAACTACTTAATGAAGTCATAGCACTAATTAGCCATGTTTACTGTACTATATAAACATCTCATACCCCAGGCAAAATAAATCTAGATTTGCCCCCTTTATCTACAGGGTTTTGGGGTGCAGACTTGTATTCAAGAATATTTCACAAATGTGGATTATTATTATTAGTGTGCTTTCCCTCTGTCAGAATTCATAAATTGCAAATGTTTGTTTGTTTTAAATAATTTCAGCCATGGCAGACTAAATTCCCTGCCCCCTCATGTATGGGAAAATGGCTACAGGGTCACAATTCATGAGATATTTTCTGCCATTTATTTACAAGGGAAAATGGTCAAGACTTTCATATGTGCTTAAACTTTAAACCTTAATAGACAAAATGGTAAAAACTTATATAATCACTCCTTAAAAAACAACGACACTCTTGTTCTGACTCTGAAAACCAATAATCTTTCCTTGCCAGAAAGCAGAGCTGGGCTGAATTTCAACCCATCACCACATCAGACACATTGCCTTTCACATAGCTCTAAAATGGAAGTTAGAAGTGACCCTGAGGTCATTTAGTCTAACCCTATAAGATACAGGATTCACAAGATTTGAATGAGAATACCAACCCTATACAGAACTCTTTAGCAGATGAGATTTTTTCTTAAGAGACTGATATCAGGAGCCCAACAAGAACCCTTCTGTCCAACACAATCAAAGTTAAAACTAGACTCAGATAGACAATTCCTGGCTATGGAAGCTCTACTTTTGACAAACAAATCACCTTTATAGGAATAGCTGTTCAATTTTCCTTTAGTCAATATTCCTCTAGTCACTTGGAGAAAGACTCCCCTTTGTAGCCTCTCTCAATAACAACATTTGCACACCTCATTCTCATATTTATCATGTTTAAGATTGATCGGTTCAACATTGTTTCTTTATACTAGAAATTTAAAACAAGTTGGCAGTTTTAACTATGCACACTTAAGAAGGCAGTCTATGGATGTTGTGGCCAATTTAAACACAACCCCATAATATTTCTAAACATTGAGTACATCTCTTACCCACTTATAGCTGGAGTTTATGAAGTGAACATTTTCAAGTTTCGAAATATTTTCAAAGCATTGAGCAAGCATTTTCAAAGTTACAACTCTTTATTTTCCTTCATCCTGCCCCTCTTTTTACTTTTGGAGAGGAAAAAATGGCCTTCTACAGCCTCTTTAAAACAAACCTTTACACACTACGTCCACTCTTTTTAATATTTGCCATGTTTTTGGGTTGATCAAGCCCTTACATAAAAATTATTTAAGCAAGCTTGCATTTTGTTTGGGTTTTTTCTTTTCTTTTAGACCCTGAAACATTTCTTAAATACAATTGGAGGCGTTTATCAGAGTTCAGACGGGAAGTAAGCTCTCCTTGGGCTTATTTCTCCCCTGAAGCCTGCAGAGTTGTCTCTTTGGACAGGGGTGCACCCATTTTTGCCCTGGTCAGTCTCCGAAGGGGCACTTGCGCAAGTTCTAGCCCTGGACAGTCTCCGAAGGGGCTGGGGGGGGTCCTCTCGGGGTTCTGGGGATTCCTGGGGAACCTGGGGCACGTCTAAGGAAAGTGGACTGACTCCGATAGGAAAGTGGGTTAGGAAAGGTTGCTATAAGGGGTCTCCTAAAGGAAAATGGGATTTTGGAAAGTCTCTTTAGGAAAACGTTCTAGGAAAGTGGACACACTCCGAGGAGGACTCCTATTCCCACCCACATTTTAATAGTGCCACAGCAATCTCCCTGCCTTTTATACTCTAGACTCAGGTCCTACTGAACGCTTGCCTACGCAATGTCAGATCGGAACTGAGGAATACAAAGTAGGGAAAGGAACGGGCGCACTTGCAATCTCTGGTCATGGGTCATACCTAACAAGGGTCGCCATGGCAGAGGGGCGTCTTCACCTGGAATAGTTAGAGGATGCCTTGAAACTCTCTCTCTGGGCAGCGATGGACCTTTGAGTTTCAGGCGAGAGAAGGTAAAGTTACCCAAGGCTCGCTATCTGGGCAGACTCCGACGGATAACAAGCCTTGGAGAGAAAAGGGCAGCCGCAAAACCTTCAGCCTGGGCAGACTCCAACGGGCTTTGGGCTTTTGGCTGTGAAAAATAGGAGTTTGATTGCTGTGACAATTCCCACCCCGAAAAGCCAATTTCCCTATTGATACTCACGTTGCAGCGCGCTGCCTTCTTTTCCTGAAGCTTGATCACCTCGCGACAACAGGAGAAGAAAATCTTGGAAAACAACCCCCACGGCCGTCTGGATCCTGTTTGTTTTGCCTGTGTGGTCCCGCTAAGGATCCCAGTTAGGCCAGAACTCCAGGGACAGTCGGGGAAGGGCATCCCCCCTGCAAATGGCTGGGTGCGCTTGGACTCCCCAACCACGGCGCCCCAAGAGTACGGCTAAACGGAGTCTCCTGGCTGGCTCGCCATATTGTTATGAAAAAATGTACCCCAAAATGCGTTGCCTTTTAAGAAGGACAGACGCGGGTCGGAAGCTCCAAAATTTGCACTAAGTTCAGCTCCGCCGGGAAAATGACAGAGACCACACGATGCTGTCAGGAAAAACAAACTGATCCCTTTATTGCAGAATGCAAAGCTACAGCTGTAGGGTCCCTGCCTCTGGAAAGAAGGAAGGAACCCCGGAAAATGGTAAAGTCCCCTTATATACCCTCCTGTCCCTGCATGGAAATCTCTGGACTGGGAGGGAGGGGGAGACAAGGGCGACGGGTGGGGGATCGGATTAGCTGGGTGCGGAGATGACTTTTCCTTTCAGATGGAGAGATGTCAATCGCTCTTCTCCTGTCGCTGATGGTGCTCCCTGTTGTTTGGCAGGAAGGGCAATCAGTCGAGATGGGTGCAGTCCTGACATATACAGTTCTAAGATATAAAACAGCAATTCTAATACAGATTTCATGGTAAGAGAACATATAATAGGCTGTATTATTAACTTGAGTAGAAAAGTGTCACTTTGGATTTGGGCGGTTTCCCCCCCCCTTCTTCTAGAAACATTGTTTTGTTCTGGGCGGAGGGGAGGTGGAGAGGGGAAATGTGTGAGTTTATGCTAACTGTTGTGCATATGCAGATCCTTAAGCCTTCCTTCAGGCAGGGTCGCGTCCTAGCGGGAGGGGTGGGGAGACAGGGAAGATGGCATTGAACAGGATTCTGGGTATTGCAGCTGTCAAATTCTGTCACCCCTCTCTGTTCATTAATAATGGTGTCCTGCAACCCCCCCCCCAATATGATTTTATAACAGTAACAATGCATCACTTTTAGGAAACTTCAAACCATTCCCAAAAGGAAACTTCACAGCCGTTATCTGTTCATTGTGCAAGTCGCATCTGGAACCTTATTTGAATATTCACAAACAGAATGTATATCCAGCCACATCTGAAGGGCCACAGCTTAGCTACCCCTAGTTTAGAGGCAAAATCATGACCCTTCAAGAACACATTCCAGCCAGGTCAAAGCCCTTGAGGAGGGGTGTCGAACAGGCTGGGTGGGGGCATGGCTGAGGAGGGAATGTGTTTCTTCTCTTTTGGAGGTGCCTAAGTGTCTGCCCTAGCCCAGGAGCAGGGCGTTTTGAATTTCCCCACCTTCTTCTCAGCATTTTCCCACTCTTACCTCCCCCCCCCCCATTTTCACCTTCAGCATTTGCATATAGACACTCAAGGTCACAAACAGATAGGAAGGTTATGCCAATCAGCAATGAATTCCCCATAGTTGCCTTTAACTTACCTTCCAAGAAAAAAGCTGCATACAAGGAGGCCAGGGTAATGAAACTGTGCATAAGATACACAGATACACAGTTGTTGGGGAGTCTTTCCTTGCACTTGATCCATAAGTTGTGGTTAGTGCAGAATGCTAAGGAATGAGACCTTATCAGCATGTAGCACCTGTGTTCAGAGATCTGCACTGGTTGCTGATTTGCTACCAGGAAGGTTCAAGGTATTCCTGTTAGTATATAAGGCCCTTAACAATTTGGGACTAGTTTACCTTTGAGATTGCCTCACCCAATGTATGCTCACCTGACCACTGAGATCTGCAGAACTGGCACTGTTATAGACACCACATAATACCTGGGACGCAGGTGGCGCTGTGGGTTAAACCACAGAGCCTAGGGCTCGCTGATCAGAAGGTCGGCGGTTCGAATCCCTGCAACGGGGTGAGCTCCCGTTGCTCGGTCCCAGCTCCTGCCAACCTAGCAGTTCGAAAGCACGTCAAAGTGCTAGTAGATAAATAGGGACCGCTACAGCGGGAAGGTAAACGGCATTTCCATGTGCTGCTCTGGTTCGCTGGCCACATGACATGCTGGCCACATGACCTGGAAGCTATACGCCGGCTCCCTCGGCCAATAATGCGAGATGAGCGCGCAACCCCGGAGTCGATCATGACTGGACCTAATGGTCAAGGGTCCCCTTTTCCCTTTACCCTTTAATACCCATTCCACATTAGTAAGGAATTGATACCACATGTTTGCAGAACAGTCATATATAAAATAAAACCATTTGATTTGATATAAATATATTCGGCATTTGGAGGAGAGAGGGTGCCAATTCTTTTAAAAAATTAAAATCACACAAATTTCTCACCAGTTTACGAATACAAACCTTCATCATCCCATTATATTTTTTTCCCCATTTATTGTTGAAATTTATCTTGCCTCATGTCTGTTAATTTTTCCCATAACAATTAAAAAACACAGAGAGATATAACCAACCAGAGTTAAGCACTTTCAGTTTTCATTTATTTCAGTGAGAAAAGTAAGCAAGGTTATGATCCTATATAGACATTTATCAGGGAGCATCTCTGAGCTGGCATATATAAGATTGCACAGAAGTCCCTTCTATTAAATTCAATGGGACTTTAAGCTTTCTGACTTTGATTAGATATGAGTACGGTAACTGCAGCTTAAAAGTATGGTTCTTGCCAGCTTGCTCTTATTTCTCCATGCTCATATAATAAAATCTAGGGATTAAAATACTGGCAGATAATATATATTTTAACACCTATATTGGTTTCTTTGATAGTTCTGTTTTTAACAGAGGGTGCTTTCAAATTGTTGGGGTTGGGATGCAATCATGTAAACTGGCAAACTGAGGTCATGCAGTTAAAATGGATTATTATGACTTCTGACTTTATCTCCAAGAATATACAGTACTGTATCTTTTTTATCATGCATCATTTTCCTTTTGATTTAGCAAATAGAGCTCTTTCTGTTACTTTACATGCTTTAGACATGGACGAGCACAAAAATACCAAACCCAGGCTTGCCATTGAAATGAGTGTACTGTATCTGAAAATGTCAGAGGTATGCCATTAGACTTTGCTGTAGTCCAGGGTCAGCAAACTTTTTTAGCGGGGGGCGGTCCACTATCCCTCAGGCCTTGTGGGGGGCCGGACTATATTTGGGGGGGGAGAAAAAGAATGAATTCCTATGCTCCACAAATAACCCAGAGATGGATTTTTTAAAAGCACACATTCTACTCATGTAAAAACACCAGGCAGGCCCCACAAATAACCCAGAGATGCATTTAAAATAAAAGGACACATTCTACAGATGTAAAAACATGTTGATTCCCGGACCGTCCACGGGCTGGATTTAGAAGGCAATTGGGCTGGTTCCGGCCCCTGGGCCTTAGTTTGCCTACCCATGCTGTAGTCCATAAAGGGATTCCAGTATCACAGATATGAAAAGGGCTTTAGAATTTGTCTCAATATGACGCTAAGAAACAGACTGGTAAGCATACGTCAAGCTATTCTTGAAAGGTGCCTGGAGGTTTAATTGCTGACTTCAGTAAGATGTGATTTTCATTATTTTTATCAATTAGAGTCATACCTCCGAAGTCGAACGCCTTGCGACTCAAACGTTTGGGCTCCCGAATGCTGCAAACCCAGAAGTGAGTGTACCAGTTTGCAAATGTTTTTTGGAACCCGAACGTCTGATGTGGGTTCCGCGGCTTCCGATTGGCTGCAGGAGATTCTTGCAGCCAATCGGAAGCTGCACCTTGGTTTCTGAATGTTTTGAAGCATGAAGAATCTTGGGAGCTGTAGTTTACCATTCACAGAGCTACAATTCCCAGCACCTTTAACAAACAAATACAGTATAGTGAAGTGTATGGGTGAAAAGCTATAATGACTGTATTCCCTGACCACTTTTTTTTCAAAGGCCATATGATAGTAAGGTAACAGAATTTAAATGCAATAATAGACTATAAAACAGACTGCAAAAATAAAATGTGCAAACTACTCAGAAACTCAGAACAAACAAACCGAAACCTTCACAACAGCAACAACAGAATGATCTTTTTGTTCTTTAGCTATGATTCTCCACTTTTTGGAGGTCTTCTGTCCCCCGCCCCCCTCTGCCCTGAACTGCTGCAGGGAAAAGTAAGTGGAGGGTCAGAGGGATGAAGACACTGAGCAAAGCACTTGGGAGACGGAATATGTTTGAAGCCAAACCACAGGCCGCATTTGTCAAGCTCTTAAGAAACAGAAATGAAGGATCAAAGCAGGAGCCTTCGACAAATATTAACATTTGTCACCTACTATAACTTTTGATGTGCTTCTTTTTGAATTTTGTAAAGGCAGCCAAGTCCTACAGGAAAGAATCTTTGTGCATCCAGAAGAATAATATAATGGTAATGTTGCCATAATAAGGAAGTCCAAATTTAAGATAAAACACTTTGTATGCTTCCCCCTCCCACCCACCCTCCTCCGCCAACAGAAAAACAAGCCATCTATTCATAATATCTGTGTAAAGTATCTTAATATCCTACCCTAACAGATTCCTCTAATTTATTATCCATTTAAATGGTGTTTTTTATTTTTTAAAATAGTTTTTATTAAAGATTTTCTTGTGTAACAAACAAATAAAGAAAAGTACACATAGCGCCTCCACTTTCAATTCGTATAGTCTTTTTAACAGTTTGTTTACATTTGGTATGAGACGCTGTTGTCATAGACATTGTGGGGTTGGGGGAAAAGGAGGGGGGAGAGCTGGGGGGAATAATGATATTTTGTTCTATTGCATTGTGTTTGTGCAGGGTTTTTGTGCCAGCATCATGTGGGTAGGTTCGTTATTTCTATATTTATTTAGGTTTTTTGGGGCACTGTAAGCAATTGGGGGGGGCGGGTCCAGAGTTTGGTTCGGTTAGTTGCAGTGTGGTTTGTTTGTATGTGTGAGGGTGAGAGGGGGCAGTTGTTGGGTCAGCTTAGTCATATTGATTCATATGCTACTGGGGGGAATAGGTAATTGTCTTGTTGTGCCATACATGTGATAAAGGGGAGCCACACTGGGGTGAAGGCGCTCTCCTTTGTTAACCATTTTAATATTCATTAATGTGCAGTTAATGCTTGTTGGCTGTTGTTGAAATGGGCATTCAGGTGTTGTTCTTGAATTTTGTACCCTGTCTAGAAAGAACCTCAGCCTGCAAAGGTGCTTACATTTTGAAAAGAAAAGAAAAGAAAAATGAACTTTTATTATTAAATGTTTTATTATTAAATTAATTAATAAAACCAACCATTTAAATACTGCAAAAATCACCAGATTAATAGCTTTCTTTTTGACAATAGAACAAATACATTCATTCCCATGTAAATATTTTGATAGTTTTCTCTCACCTTTTTTATCACCTAGGCAATGTTAAACAATTTGGAACAACAACCTTATCTGGTCCCTTTTCAAATCTTGAATCTAGGGCCAATCCATACCTTGGCTTAATGTGGGTTGTGAATCCCTTATGCCTCCTTTAGTCTCTGCTTGTCCATTCAGCATTCTCCTCCAACTACTGCTATCCCACACACTTTCTCCTCCCTCAATCTAGAGATTCCCTATGTAATCAGTGTGGTTTATGTGTTGGTATTTTCAAAGCATAGGGAATCTCCAGATTTAGGGAGGAAAGAGTAGTTGGAGGAGAACGCAGCATGGACAAGTGGAAATTAATTAAAGGAGGCAGATACACAATCCACATTAAGTTGAGGGATGGGCAGGCCCTTATCCTTAATCAATTTCCCTGCAGATCTTATTAAATGGAACTCTTTATGTGTGTTCAAATCTCAAATCTCTGAAAGCTACACGCGTCTCTGCAGTGATTCAAATCGATGAACTGATACGCTAGAATATTTTGCATTTCAATGGAAGATCACATAACATTTCATCTTTGCTGACTTAAAGTATGTTATAGCTAGGCAGTTTTTCAGCTCAAGATTGTCATATGCCTTTCTCCCCCCTTTAAAATACAGCTCCAGGAGACACGCTGAAAAATTAGCAGAAAGGTTCAAAGAGGAATCTTCACGACTGGCTTTGTTTCAGTTTTCGAGCGGGATTTGTCAGCTACGCATTTCTTCTTCCAGCAGACTAAATAAGAGACAGAAAGCCAGATAATTTCTAGGGCCAGAGATGTGCCGAGGTCTCAACCGGCCGGGCGCCAGTTCTGTTTTCCTCACCCCCTCAATCAGGTGGTGTTCAACTCTATGCTGACATCCAGACCAGCAGAAATCCAATTTAGAAGTCTTGGCCCTGCTGCTTGTTTTATGAGCAACTTGAACCATCCTGAAAGATTTACTGGTCTAGGGCCTAGGTATTTCTCTGCATAATGTGAGATGCATAATAGTGACAATAGCTCAGCCTTAATTTAGGAAATCTAGTCACTGTCAAGTATGGTAAATCATCTTTAAAACAAACACTCTTAACATTTTCAAGATAAAGTTCATTCTCCTGTGATGATGTGGTAGTATGGAATGCCGCGAGGATCTGGGCAGGGATTCAAAGCAGTAAAATCACATTAGGTAAGATATAGCTGCCTCTTGTTGCCGGGATTTCAGAGAATGTTGGCACCAGGGTGACAGGCCGGATAATCCTTAACGGGGCAAGTGTGTCTGATACATGTTCTTTGTTCCAGCAGTTTCGCCTTTGTATTTAAAAAATATTTTAATAGTACACTCTTGATTTTACATGCAATAAATGCAAATAATTGCTACGCTATTTGTTGGGGAGTAGGGGAAAGGATCTGGGGCCAGCCCTACCATTAAGCAGAAGGAGGTGGCAGCCTCAGGCTGAGGATGCTGAGGGGCAGGTAGTTGCAGTGACGTGTTGGAGCAGAGCTGTGTCTGCCCCACAGCTGGCTGTGCATTACCAGGGGCAGCCGAGAACAGTGTCTTGTTCCCAGTGTTGAAATAAGATTCAACTACTAGTTCAGCTGGGACGCGGGAGGTGCTGTGGGTTAAACCACAGAGCCTAGGGCTTGCCGATCAGAAGGTTGGCAGTTCGAATCCCCGCGACAGGGTGAGCTCCCGTTGCTCGGTCTCAGCTCCTGCCAACCTAGCAGTTCAAAAGCACATCAAAGTACAAGTAGATAAGTAGGTACCACTACAGCGGGAAGGTAAACGGCATTTCCGTGTGCTGCTCTGGTTCACCAGAAGCAGCTTTGTCATGCTGCTCACATGACCTGGAAGGTGTATACCGGCTCCCTCGGCCAATAACGCAAGATGAATGCCGCAACCCCAGAGTCGGTCACGATTGGACCTAATGGTCAGGGGTTCCTTTACTAGTCCAGCTAGCTTCTGTACAGAGAATAACTCGGACTCTGCTTCATCTTAGGCAGCAAAATGTCTTGGTCTGGTCCTAAGAGGATTCAAACCCTTTCTTTGAGGAAGTAATTGTGAGGAAGTAATTGTGTGGCTTTATATTCCTAAACAGATATTAATAAAATAATAATTTATTATTTATACCCTGCCCATCTGGCTGGGTTTCCATTTTGTTACTGAGAAAATTAATTTTTATTTTTGTTGGTCATAAAATATTTCCCTGCCCTGTAGCTCTGGAGTAGAAGCTATTGTGATTCTTCTGAGTGTTAAGCAGTACATGCTTATATGAGTGTCAAAAGCAGCTATTGCATTGACAGCGCCAGTGCCATAGCCATCTGTTTTCAAATGCTTCTCATTATTTCATACTGTCCAACTTTTTCCAATGCCAATCTGGGATGCACATCCTCTAGGACGGGCTCCCAGGTGAGCCACATGACTCACACCTTGCTCTCCCCCCCCCCCAAGTGATTTTTTTCAGAACAAGAGCGCAGTGCAAAAATGTGCAAGATCACAGCACCCAAATGGCCACTGGGATCTTGCGTGAAAAAAATTGGATGTTCCATTTTTTCCAGTGCACCTGGAAGGTATGTTATTTATTAATATGAGGTGTCTTTCATGGTTACCCTCTGAATGCAGCTCCCAGAGTGCTGAAACACACTGTTTAGAGCATCAGATTATAAAACCAGAGGTGTATGCATATGCATATTCTAGCACATTAGGGTGGGGAATGATCGCAGCAAGAGATTAAAAAAAAAAAGCAAAACAAAGCAGTACAAATATTTAAACACACAGCAAAAATAACAGATTAAAAAACCACCAGCAGCCGATAAATTCTAAACGTAAATATATATTCAAAGTAGTTTGGAATAAAAATGTATTCAAGTCTTATTTAAAAATCATTTGTGTAGGTCCCCCACATACCTGTCTAGGGAGGGAGGGAATTTCATAGTCTATAGGCTTATATTGGTGCAGGTGGTCATTCCAACAACCTGGCCCCAACTGGTATGGGCTCGAAATTGGGCCCAAAAATGCTCATAGCACTTTGCGACCATTTATAATGACATTATTGCTACTACCATAGATAAGCACCAGTGTGAATACATTGTTAAGGCAAAAATAGTCTTTGCTTTACAACTTGGAAAGGCCCTCTATATACAACAGTGCTTTTGGCTGCAACAATCCAATACTCCCTTACTTGGGAGTCAACCCCTCTCAAAAATAGGACTTACTTTGAGGGATATAGGATCATGTTAACCTGTTTTGTGACTCTAATGAGAAAACTTTGCTAATGCTGAAGTAAGGCAAACATGTTGATGCTCTTTAAGTTATCTCATTTTGCTCAGATTCCCTTTATTAATATATGACTGGTTCTGGATGTAATCCCAGGCAAGCTAACTTCCAAGTAAACACACGGGTGATTTTGAATGAGTTCTTTATCTATATTTTTCTTAATGAAAAGCATAAAGTAAAGCACCATAGGTGCTTCCAACATAGTGATGGTTAGAACTGGCTCTGCAGGTTTATCTGTCTGCCTTTGCACAATGTTGCTCTTGTAAAACTTTGTACTCTAACATGTGAACTCCCAGTGCCCTCACAACATTCGGTTCATTTCCTCGATATCACAGCAGAACAGATTCTCAAGAGACTATAAAACTGAAGGTGTAGGAAGACGTGACTTGAAAATTGTTCTCATCAAGGTGGAGAACATAATCATAAAAGTGCTCGAATGCAAATACATCAGAGGAAGTTTGTGAAAACTTGTTTCACACCTAAGCATGTACCGTAAGGTGACTACAGAGCATAAAAGGCTACTTGCAATAAAACAAACTGGTTTATAACAGGGGAGTTATGCATGGATTGTAATCATTGCCATCAAGTATACCCCACAGGAACCTTGGATGTATAGTTCTGTATTTGCCAAGATTCCAATTTTACCAGCGGAGGTGGTGGACGCCTTGAAACATGAAAAATCTAGGAGGGTGTAAAATCCAATACATGCTGGAATAGCCATTCTGTAAATAAAATTGCTGTAAGAAGAAAGGGGATATGCTAGAAACAGTTGAGATCAATTGTTTAGAAATGAAGTCCTTGGAATATTAACATTTTATTAACCTGAAGACGGAAACCATCCGGAGCAGCATAGAAAGGGCAAGAATAATCAGTTTACAAATATATGAAATTGCTGAAACATTTTTGTCTGATAACACTCAGTGCTATTTTTCTAGAACTCACCACAAACGCCTCCCTTGTTCTCTTAGAATAGCACGGCGCCCACCTGAGAGGTGCCAGAACTGAGTTCCAACGTGTTCTGGCTGAAAAAGAGCCCTGATAACAATATTTTGGAAATATTAGAAGTCTGAACTGTATAGAATTCAGGTCCTGTGATCAGCAGCAGAGGAAGCCGCTTGGACTCCTGGGGCAGTGCGAGCCACCCATAGGGGCGGGGCGAGAGGGGGGTGAGTCGTCCATAGGGGCAGGTCGCATCGTGGGGCCTCCGGAGTCTGCCTGCCTCCTCCCACTCTGCCGCCCTACAGCTGGGGGGGGAGGCAGCAGGTGGACCGTTTGGACAGCGCAGAGCCTGTGCACACCCAAGCCACCACGTCTCTCCCAGGAGAGACGTGTGGCTTGGGCGCACTGCAGGCCCTGCAGTGAGTGCTGCCTGGCATTTTGTCACCCCCCTCAGTGGTGACACCCGGGGCAGCCTGCACCCACCACACACCCCTTCCTCCGCCCCTGCCTGTGCTAAAGGCCACTGTGGACCAGCACTCCATGATGCAGATGCAAGGTCCTGTAGAGGGAAATAACATAAGTGTTTGTTGAAACAGAATCTTGCCCTTGCTCTTTCCTGAGCTACAGGTCTCTTAGCACAGCCTAGATGAATTTTAAGGCACCTACCCAAAAGAAGGTCCAAAGACCTGAATTCTATCGCAGGGCAACGACTAACATATTGAGCAAACTTGAATATTTTCAGTAATAGGAAGCTGCCATATGCTGGCTGGGGCTGAGGGGAGCTGGAGTCTATCATCTTGTTGGCCACAGGCTCGCTACCCCTACTCAAGGGGAAATTTACCTCAGTGACAGGGATGCTGTTAGAGAATGGCCCAAGACCCGGATTGCTGGTGCTGGGCCTCAGGTCACCTACCCCTTGGATTCCTAGAACTAGTTTTACATAGCTACTACTTTGTGGTTCTCCAGCTGCTTGAAAACCAAACCATTGATTGGGCCTTCCTGGAGAATAAATCAGGCTTCTCCCTCAGAATGCAACTGCTACAGTTCCAGCAGGGTCTCCTGAAATCAGCTCGAAGGCTATAAACCAAATAATGAAAGAGTGCAGAAAATGAAGATGGTGGGGCTCCACTGATATATTTTGTTAAAGAAATTGCAATTGATTTACAGGTCAGGGGCCTTCATCAGTACTCTGCAAGTTTAAGACAAAATATTTCAAAAGTTACTTTTCAGGGGTGGGGGATATTTCTGCTGATCCAGGAAATGTTCTGAGGGCAATGATACATAACTGCAGGCAAGTAAAGCGATGTTCTCTTCTAAGCTGGGCAGAAGTACCTTTTGCAGGATAACAACAGTTTACTAGGATTCACTCCTCAATTTCAAAAGTTGGATTTCCTGAGATATTTGAGGGTGGGAGGTATGGAGTTCAAACAAGAATGAGGAAACTGTGGTCCTGCAGGTGTATAAGTCCAACTCCCATCAGACCCAGCCAGCATGGCCAATGCTAGGATGATGGGAGTTGTGGTCTATCAAAATCTGTAGGATCACACATTCCCAATCTCTGCTGTAAGGCCTCCTTCATCCTTGTAAATTCTACAATACAGGGGCCCTCCACTATCATCATCCCTCCACCAACTGGATAAGTATCCTTGGCACAAGAGGATAGATATTTGTCCACCAGGGAATGGGTCCCTTCTAAGAGAATGTTTCTCTCTTCCTCAGGGTGACACTCACCTTCCCCAAGACCCTCATTCTCCCCAACACCAGGGGAGCTGTCAGTGTGGGAACGGGACACAGCAACAACGTTCCTGAAGGTTTCATATCTCTCTCTCTCTCCCCCCCCCCCCCCGTTTCTAGTGCTGCCACCTTGGCGTCTATGGAACGAACTTAGTACTCTGCTCCTGAATCCTCTAATGACAGCTACCTATAGATGTTAAACAGCCTGGGTGACAAAACTGATCCTGTAGGTTAATTCCCACAGGACTGAGCAACAGTCACCCAGTTCTATTCTCTGGAACTGCCCCAGGAGATAGAAGCAGGATCAAATCAATACAGTATGGTGTTCCCATTGCCCATCTCTATGTAGTGGTCTAGAAGGTTACCATGGCCAATGGTCTCAAAAGCTGATGAGAAGTCAAGGAGAATCCAAACAGGGTCATGTTCCCCCATCCTCAATACAGAACATCCAGGTAATAAATTCAAAGCATTCAGGAATGGCCACAATATTGCAGTATTTGGGTGTTGGAATCATCTGTAAAACTCACACATCCCTTATATTCAAGGCAGCACCTCAAGTAACGTTAGCTCTGCTAGCTAGGAGAAGACCCTCTACTTCCTAGCACCAATCTATGGCAGTCAGAGTGCTGCAAAAATAGTGTTTCTGTCAAAAAATATATGTGGTTCCTGTGGAATAAATGAGCCAAAATTCATGGTTGTGTTAACTGTTCAGAAAGGAACTCAGCAAATACCGTCTAACTGTGTAAAAGCAAATCACAAGTAACAGATATTTTATCTTGTTCAAATCTATCTAGTTCCCTTAGGCATGTAATCCAGCCTGAAAGCATTGAAACACCTTCTTATCTTTAATATATTTACACTCCCATTTCCAGATAGGGAACTCCTGGACATCATGCCCAAGGGAACACAAGTTGTATTCGCTGGAAATAATCGCAGCATGCAAGGGATGTTCAGCAAAGCTAGCGCATATATACATGCCATAGAAAAAACTTAAGAGTTCCTAGTGGGGTTTTGAAAAAAAATATAATCTACAGGAAACTAGAACTGGATTATCTTCTCATTTTATATGTATTGAGAAAAACAAATTTCATCCCTTGTGTACACATCCTAAAAGAGGCTCCCATTTGGGGAATAACCAGCTAACCATGCAATCCTATACACACCATTGCCTAGGGGTGTGCATCACTGAAAACAATAAGAATTACTTTGGAGGAGAATGTATAGGATTGTAGCCTAAATCGTTTTTATTCACATTCTGCTCATGCAGATGTATTTTTCTCTTTTCCACTTTCTAAAAATATATATTGGTATCTTTCTTTATCCTTTAGGTAACATAACCAACCACAGTCCCTGAAGCTCCAAGCATCTCTTTGACGTGATGAAGCAAGGTCTTCTACAGGTTTTTGTTTCCCCCCTAAATAAGGTGGCAAAGGTGGTCAAGAATTTCCCAACTGGCTCATGTCTCTGAAAAGATAACCTCTGGTCAACTGAGTCCCAATTCTTCTGTCTCCACTTTGTGATATATTTTATGATCTCAGACACAGCAGATTGTTAGCCTGCAATGTTTGGAAATAGTAGATGATTAAACCTTCTGGCCAGGTGTAAATGCAACCTTTGTCTTCCTCAAGCTGTGCGAGAATTACCTTCCTTCTCAAAATTCCCACCTGGCATTGAGCCTTACAAACAGCCTCATCATACAACCCAAACCCAACCTTCCACAATTTCTGATTTATGAACATATTAACGGAACATATTCACTGGGTAACCCTAAGTTTTAGGGAAAGTGCTGAGCAAGCCACTAAAAAAATAGAAAGAATGTGCCCTTGGAGGATTGTGTGCCCCCCTCTTCCTCCACGAGAGAATTTTGTACCAGGTAAATAATAAAAAAGTGTAATGATTTACTAGGCTTTTAAAGTGAACTGAAGGTAAGTTTGCATTGCTGCTCCATCTAAATATTCGCTCTGCCTCTATTTCCCCCACCTCCACCAGTGTCACATGGCAGACTATTCCCAAATCCTAATGCACCCATAGTTCTTTAATAATATGATAGTTATTTTAAATCTTACCTTGAAGTCCTAAAAATAAGTCCTATAAATAAAACATTGCTTCACACACAGAGAAAATCCAAAGAATAGTTTCATTTCTTTGGATACGAGGATTTCACATTTTTTTCCTTCTTCTGGTAGGGTTTCTGTATCATATGTCTATTGAATTATATTCATTGTAAATTGTTTTGAGACTTCTTTATTGCAGAGCAATATCCAAGTCTAATAAATCAAATCAGTCATCAATAGTTGCACAGCAGGCAGAGATTCAACATGTGAAGCTTTCCCCAAGTCTGGAATTACAGTGATGGTAAAGTTGCACCTGCAAAAATGGTAATTGTCATAGAATTGGAGAGCTGGAAGGGACCCCAAGGGTCGTCTAGTCCAGGGCGATTCAGCACGCAGGCCTTGAGGCTTTGTTTGACGGCCCCCATGCAGCCCTTGCACTGCCTTCCCAAAGCCAGTTAAGTGAGGTGCTGAGCTTTGGAAAGGAGGCAGAGTCCTAGAGTCCTCCCACCTCCTTCCAAAAGCTGAGAGAACACTAACTAGGCTACACTTTGAGAAGGTGGAAGGCTATAGGACCCTATCAGACCCCTCACACCTCCTTCCCCAACCCCAGTGCCTTGCTTACTGGGTTTTGGGAGGGCAGCGTGAGGGCGCGGGCGTCAAATTTTTGATTCACTCTCCCCCCAGGTGACAAGGCAGTGTGTGGCCTGTGGGTTCCATGTCAAAGTACTCTTGTGGCCCACTAAGCAATATCCCCATATGCTGTATTGTCTCCCATTCACTCATATAGGAAAATAATAAAGCACTATACTTCAGGGCAATAATGTAGTGAGGTGGTAGACTGTGTTGTTGGGTCTGCACAAACCACCTTCAGTCCACCAATTCAAAGTGTTGGTGCTGACCTTTAAAGCCCTAAATGGCCTCGGTCCAGTATACCTGAAGGAGCGTCTCCACCTCCATCATTCTGCCCGGACACTGAGGTCCAGCACCGAGGGCCTTCTGGCGGTTCCCTCGTTGCGAGAAGCCAAGTTGCAGGGAACTAGGCAGAGGGCCTTCTCGGTGGTGGCGCCTGCCCTGTGGAACGCCCTCCCAACAGATGTCAAAGAGGAAAACAACTACCAGACTTTTAGAAGACATCTGAAGGCAGCCCTGTTCAGGGAGGCTTTTAATGTTTAATAGATTATTGTGTTTTATTTTTCTTTTGGAAGCCGCCCAGAGTGGCTGGGGAAACCCAGCCAGATGGGCGGGGTATAAATAATAAATTATTATTATTATAAATTATTATAGAGGTTGTAGAGTACAAAGGGATGGGTTGCGTTTCCCTCTCCCCAGCAGCCCCTGCAGCCCTGCAGGGCTGGCCCAACCATGAGGCAAGGTGAGGCGGCAAATACAGCTTTCAAGGAATGCATCGCCCATTGCTGCAGTGGAAGTGGAAATGGCAGCTGCAGCATGCTACTTGGAGGCCAGATTTGTCTCCTCCTCAGCAGCTGCCCCCCCTTTCCACCTCTACAGTGGCCTCTTGGTGAATAGGAGGCACTGCTGGTCTCCTCACACCCTTGTTCCCAATGTCAATCTTTATTCCCCACTTGTTCCTGATCTTCACTCATACCTTCTTCCCTGGCAGTGGCAGGGAGATACCATTTTGGCGCAGGTGCAAAAATGTCTTGGGCCACCCCTGTACCACCCTGTAATATTCAGATTATTCTGATGCCACTGTCTGATGTATCATCACGATAATTTTTTTTCTAGGGTTAAAGAAATACTGCACAGAAGAAGCAAGCATGGAGGATGGTTTTTGTCCACTCTCCAGTCAAATTGTTCAGCCTGCTCTATATCTCTCTTCAATGTCATTAGCAAACTCAGCCCTTTGAGGGTCACTGTCCAGAGGCCATTTATTTGCTTTTTAAGGTAGAGTTCTCACCCACAGGCATATGATGCAGAGAGATTATTGCTGAGCAAATAATGGGCAGTAAAGGCCCTTGTCCAAGTATTTTCTCAGCACATTGGCACTGACTACTATTCAAGGTAAAATGCAAAGGCAACAAAATTGATCTCCAAATATCTTTATTTCATTTTGGTCTCCTCCCACCCTTGAACCTCTGTTTGCTCAAACACTGTCTTCCTCCTAAATTTTCCGATAGAAATTCTGGAGAATAGAGAGCAGGTGAAACTACTGAAAACAAGAGATTCTTTTTGTCTAATTTCTGAGCCAAGAGGAGGCAATGCTCAAGTGACCAAAATAGATGATGATGATGATGATAAACAGTATAAGTGGTTTTGCAACCTCTTGCTCCAGAAGGTCTTCTGTGCCTTTGAAAGATGTTTGGCAAGGAAAAATGTCAATAGATAAGATTTCCCCTGGTATTGAGATAAAGTGATGAGGATGGCTTGTTAAATTTCTGTCTATCAAGAAGCTGCTAAAAGGTGTCTTGACTGTTTGTCTACCTCCCAAAATCTCCTTCTAATCCCTAGTCATCTTCTGCGCAATGTTTTTAATCCCGGAAAAATGGACAATGTTCCTTTGCCTCTCAGAAGCTAGTTTGCTCCATAAGCAACATTGTCCCATTAGTAGGGTTGCCATATTTCAAAAAGTGAAAATCAGGACACAAAAGTTCTTGAGGAAATTCACCAAAATCTAGACTTCTGACATTAGGACGTTAAAGAGATTTCCACTCAGACACTGCTTCGACTGCCATATTCTGCCTATATCCGGGAAATTCGGACGTAACAACCAAACATTCCAAGCCACCACACCAGCCACTTTTATCCATCTGTTGCACAAGCTTCACAGCCACACAGGAAATACTAAATAAACAAGAACTGCATTGTAATACAAATTATTTACGTATACGGAGGTTGCCCTGAGAGATGTACCTACGAGTTTGTACCCCCAAGTCAAGTCTCCAAGTGGCTAATTGGAATCAGTAACAAAGGCATCAAAGTGACTCCAGTGTCATTCACTGTTTGTTCCATAATATATTTTGCTGTTCTGATTACTGTCATTTTAGCCCAAATCATTTTACTAATCATTGCATGGACTTTGTGGCTGTTCTTCCTAGCAGAGTGGCCAGCTCTGAGTGACCATTAGGCACGAGGAGCGACGGCAACCAAGAAGTAGATCAAGCACCGCATCTTCTCCATCCTCGCAATTTACCTCTAAGATTCCATCTATCATTTGCAAAGCAAACTTAACAGGAGAAATATGAACACAGAACTGAGCAAAGCAGCTGCATTAACAATGTCAGCCAGAGGGTCAAGTGTTATGCGACTGACTGCTTGACAAAGACGGAGGATATACTCTGACCCAAAAGTGAGGAACATGAACATCCCCTACAGTTCATTTTGTCCTTGGCTCTTGTAACAGGAGTGAGGAAACTCAAGCTGAGCCAGGCAAAGCATCTGTATAGATCTATGTTAGCCTTTCCCCTCTATCTAGTCTTTGTTTTCTGGCTGTTTAACTGGGCTTAAAGCTATTTCCATTTTTCTATTTTTCTTCTTCTACGCACTTTTCTTCTCAGTACATTTCCCTCCTTATCCTTAATGCTGGGCTGGGGGCGGTGTGTGTGTGTTAAAATCTTTGTTTCTTAACTTCAGCCTTGGCAGCAGGCAGAGATGCTGGGAGCTGTGCCATAGTTTCATTCACAGGGAATGAAATATGCACCATCCTGATAAGAATGGAACTATGGAAGGGAAACTGGGCTGCACTATATACCTGTTGGTGAATAAAGGCAGGGTTTGTGACAAGGTATTCCCTGCAGTGTCTCATGGTAGTTTTCTTCCCAGCACAAACAGCAGCCACTGGGGAAGCGACGTAAAAGTTGCTGTTGGCATCTGACTGTCTCGAGAGACCATGGAGTGCACCCCTGGGGGAGAAGTCAAACCGCTGTGTTAGCAGCACCGAAGTGACCTCCACAGGGCGCAAGCCTGGGAAGTGTGTATGGGGGCCCTGCACTGCCCAGACATGAGACCCCCCTCTTGGTCTCACTAACATGGTTCAAAGGAAAGCAGTGCAATACATTTGGTACCAGCTTGGCTGCAGGAGCTGCCAGAAGGAGGCTAAAAAGGCACCATCCAGCCACTCCAGATTTGTGTAGGGTTTACTCCTTAGCCTTTTCTTCTCCCAAAGATGTCCTGCAAGGCAGCAGAGGTTTAAGATCAGTTTTTTCCTTCTTCTAGATGAGCTGCTTTTCCAGGTTGGTGAGACCCATCCGCCTCTCACTTTCCACTACAGCAGGCATCCCCAAACTGCGGCCCTCCAGTTGTTTTGGCCTACAACTCCCATGACTCCTGGCTAAGAGGAACAGTGGTCAGGGATGGTGGGAATTGTAGTCTAAAACAACAAGTCTAAAACAACAGCATGTGCAGAACTGCCTTCTTGACTGTTGGACCCACTATTGATCTTGTCCATTCAATCCACCGAAGCCTGTCTTCGCGTGCAGGGGAAGTCTCTAAATCACCAAGGGTTTGAGACCCATCAGCTAACCTCACCTGGATTAGCCAGCCAGTCGCAATCATTCCAGGAGCCACAGGTGAGAGCTGAGTGCAGAGTGGGGACCAAAGGAGGACAAAGTACCCCAGAAGGTGCATGGCATGCCCCCAACCAGAGCTACTAAACCTCTCCTAATATACCACAAAAAGTATTGAATTGGCATAAGTGATGTATCTTCACTGTTAGGAGCAGAGCATTCACTATGGTTAATCTGAGATCAGAGGCTATATAGTCAGGGGTGTCTTGCCCATAGAGGCAAGTGGCATAGGGCGCCAGGGTGCCAAGTTCCAGAGGGAGCCAGGAAAGAGGCGGAGGCTGGACGCGACACCTCCCGGCATCAGCTTGCTGCCCTCGCCCACCTCCGCCATGCTGCGCTGAAGCAGTGCCGAAGCAGTGCCACGCCCGGAGCCTCCGTCTGACATGGCCACCGTGGCACAGGCACCAGGGAAGACGTAGAGGCTGGGTGCGGCACATCCCAGCATCAGTTCGCCACCCTTGCCCACCTCACTGAAGCGGCGCCGCACCCAGAGCTTCCGCCTCTTCCCCACCGGAGGAGCCGCTGCCCGCCTCCTCCAGCCCCGCAAAGCTGCCAGCAGTGCCGTAAAAAGGTCGGCAACTCTGGGAAACAGGGGGAGGGGGAGGGGCAGAGGGATCTTTGCACCACGGTGCCAGATATGCTTAAGGCGGCCCTGTGTTAATGTTCTGCTTCACTCAGATTGAACAAAGGGAGTCTTTAACTTGGTACAAAACCAAAAAGTCTGCTCTTAACCGACTTTGCTGCATCCTAGTTCTATGGGCTGAGAGTGTCTGACACAAGTGACACAAGTGATCCATTTTCAAGGGACAGCTTGCTTCTCCTGCTCCACTTGCCGTTAGGGCTGCAAGACATATGTGGTTCAGCTGGCATTTGGCTGTCAAATTTCCCATGCTGCATTGTTTCAAATTGTTTTGCTTATTATATTTTAAGCAATGTCTTTGTCCACTTCGTGCCAATATGACACAGCATATAAACAGCCTCAGCCCAGCATACCACCCCCATCGCTCAGCCCAGACACTGAGGTCCTCCTCCGAGTGTTTTCTGCTCACCTCAAGAAGCAAAGTTACAGGGGACCAGGCAGAGGGCCTTTTCGGTAGTGGCGCCCTCCCTGTGGAACACCCTCCCTTTGGATGTCAAGGAGATACTGTATATTCGGTATTTTCCCCCACGACTTTTAGAAGACATCCGAAGGCAGCCCTATATTGGGAGGTTTTTTAAAGGCTTGAACTTTTTATTATGTTTTTAGATATGCTGTAATCCGCCCAGTGTGGCTGGGGAAACCCAGCCAGATGGACGGGGAACAACAACAACAACAACAACAACAACCTGCCTTAAACAAATTTGTGGGGAAAGTGAGCTTGGAAAAAAGATCTGAAGGGAGATATAGAGATCGGTGTCTCCGGGGGCAGGGGGAGTTGCAGCAAAGGAAAATGCGGCAGAGGTATCTTTTATAGCAGGTATCTTTTATAGGAGAGCGGAACATAATAAAATCCTGGTTGGATCAGGCCAAAGGTCCATCTGCTTCAGCATCTTGTTCTTACAATGGCCAGCCAGATGTCTATGAGAAGAGCGCAAGCAAGACCTGGGCAAAACAGCACAACTGAGAGAAAGTCAAGGTGGGGCACAGACACCTGGAAGATGAAAGAGAATTTTAGCTAAGGAGACATGCAGAGGAAGTGTCAGAAGTTTAGAACATTGCATAGGGAGAAGCAAAACAATCTGGCAATGGACTAAATATTAATTTAGTCAAATGTTTACCGTATATTGCTCCTTTCCTGTCCTAATAATAGGACTTGCAAAACAGCTCAAATCAAGGGGGGTGAGGGTTTAAATAAAATTACCAAGGCTATGTGCCTGGTCAACAGGGTGGGTGGTGGCATTGCCAATGGAGATGAAGCAAAATCATCATTGTAATTTGCTGTTTGTTCTGTTAGGAAATTATCCAGTGCCAGCTGATAATGAAAACACTTACTACCTAGATAGAAGGAGAAGTCTATTCATGCAGTAAGATTTAAAATGACTCTCTGTATCTAATGGTTGACCGATTGAATCCAAAGTAACTGTTGAACTATGTTCTTTTAAGTATGGTCCATGGGGTCACAAAGAGTCGGACACGACTAAACAACTAAACAACAACAACAATAATTTCATAGCTGTTGCTCTTTCTCTACATTTCACCTCCAGCCATTTTTAAACTTCCCTGCTGTAAACTCACTTGGGTACTTTCTAACCATTGCTTATATCAAATGTTGTTTTATGACATGTTCAGTCTGAGGCTTTTTTACATATGGCATAGTTTGTTTTTACAGTAGTTTTTGGTATCAACCAGGGTGCGTATTGGCTGGTGTTGATGTGTATATAATATGTATCAATATTGATGTATATTTAGCAAAACAGTATATATAAAATATGAATTACGTACACATTAATGAGTTGATTACACATTATTAAACTATCAGTGGAATTTTGCAATCTAATTTAAATAAGAAGGTGGGTGAGAAATTCTGCTACTGTAACTGCCTCAATGATTTTTCTTCTTCTAAGTGCATTAGTGGTATTTGCCATTTCCTTATTTTTAGTGTTGAAACCTTGGGAAGATGTTATTCACTGCAGCAGCAAAAAAAGTAGAAACAAAATAGGCAAGGTCAGACATCTGCTGCTTTCCCCACTTTCTTATCCATGATGTCACAAGCATCAAGGTCTTCTGGCTCATTTTGGCTCACATCCTTGCAGAAGACACAAAGTGACTCAATTTGCAGCCTTCTGTTTTAGTCATAATAGATGCCTACTTGTTAGAATATGAGGAATGCAATCCAGTCCCATTAGAACCAGTGGGAACCTTGCCATTTACCTCAAAGTTATATGAACTGCTTGCACCTTTCTTCTGCAACTGAATCAAGGACACAGAGACTGAAATTAAGAGCTATGTGCAAATGCATCAAGCGCCTGGGCTTATTTATTCATTTTAGATTTATGACCCCAACCACTGCCTATCAGCAGATGCTGAAGACTTGACTTGTCCTAGCCTTATAAAAGCAATGTACCAGTTTTGTTTTTATATAATTGTGTATATATACAGTACACACACACACACACACACACACACACACACACACACACACGACCCACATGTTTTAAGATCTATTTCTAAGCTATCCCTTACCATGACCCAAAAGAACTACCGTGTGCCTGGGTGATACCATAATGAAGAAGAGAGTTTGTGACCTGGGAGAAACCACCAAGACTGTTTCTTTGCTTTTTCTTGCTACTCTAACACAGTTGTGGGGAACCTTTTACCCTCCGGGTGTTGCTGAACTTCAGGTCCCATCATTGACCATGATTGCTAGGGCTGATGGGAACTGTAATTCAGTAATGTCTGAAGGTCAAAGATTCCCCACTCCCACACTAACATATCACAAAAATTGGCTACTCAAGGTGATCCTATCGGGTGATATAATGGAGACAGCAGGCAAACATGAAGGTAAGCAGGTATGAGGTTTAATGGATTCAAACCTTTTAAGACTTTGCAGGTAAAAAATAGTGCATTGAATGCACACCAGAAGTCAGGGCAGACACTGACCAAATATGCTTCCAGCGACTAATCTACTTGTCAGGATAGTAGGCACTGTGTTTTCTACTTTCTGCTCACCATAGGATACATTAAAACAGCCCCATGTGCCTTGTACAGTAGTGTGATATATCAAAATGCTACAGCTGGAGATATGGAGTAAGTATTGAGCTCTTAGACCTGGCCCAGGTGAAAAGATACAGAGTAAATGGCATCAAATTCCATGTCTCTGTGGTTTCACCCAGTGAGCCCATATCCAATCGAAACAGTGGGAGAGACAGAATAGGACATAGGACAAAATGGTGACTGGGGGACAATATTAGCATTTCTCCATCATTTTCCCTGTCAATATTTTACTCACTCTGAAGAGATATTGGGAATGCCGGCAGCCATGTGGCCAATATCTGCTGGTCAAGAGTATTAAAGATTACAGAATTAACATGATCGAAAGGACCCAATTCACCCTACTTTTATTTTGAAAGAGAGATATTCTGATTTTTATTTTTATTTTTACATTTGCGTCTTATCTTTCCTCCAAGAAGTCTATACACGGTTCTGCCTCCATTTTGCTCTCACAACAATTCGGTAATGAAGGTTAGGTTGAGAAAGAATGAACATCATGGCCAAACGGGGGTTCAAACCTGTCTTACTTTGACATCCTAACTGCTACAACCATCTTTGCTTCTGCAAGCCACAAGCTCTATCCCAGTATGATAAAAGCCAGGCTGGCAGAGATCTAGAGAAGTAGTGATATTCAAGTAGCCTTGAAGCTGCTTTGCAGCTTTCAGCGGCTGGACTCAGCAGTTTCCCTCCCAAAAGAAATAACAGTCCACATCAAAGTTGGATTTTTTTAAAAAAACAACAAGGACAACAATAATAAAGTAGGGAGCCTGATACCCACCATCCTGAAGCCAAGTGATACCTGTATTGACCATTTGCTCTGTCATTTGGCCTTGTAGAAACATTTCACATGCATGACACCACTTCACATGCATGAAATTACGGCGCTTGATACCCAAGGCATCGTCCTGCTAGAATCACCTTCTCCACAATCCAACATATAATTAAGCACACATAACATACAGTCATAAACACATGGATATCATATCAATCAGCATGGGCACTGCAACCCCATGTTCGATTTTGGTCCCTGTTTTTCCTTTTGAGAGATCAACACAGCTTTGAGCACTCTTGTAATTAAAATGGAGATAAATTTTAGTTAATGTATACACACACACACACACACACATTTCTTGCTTTGTATTAAAACCTAAAACTGTGCTTGGTTTTTGACCTTGCAGTTACCAAGCAGTAGGAGTCAAATGATGCAGCATCTTTTTATAAATACAGCTCTATTCAGTGCAAGACAGGAAGCGTGTTAAAAGTGTTTCCCAAACATTAATTTGGGGGGTGGGGTCCATGTCTTTGCTTGATTTTAAATTAAAAACTTGTTCTGCGTCTGATAGGGTCTTTTATGACATTTCTCATGTGACAATAGCAAAGAGTCTGTTCCACTTAAGTTTTTGTAGTATTGCCTACTGATTGAATCAGAAGCACATGATTAAGAGCTGGCCAAAGACTTTTTGGCACCAGATGCAGATGACAAAATGGCTTCTCCCCCCTGCCAGGGAAGAAGGGATGAGTGTAAATCTACATTGGTAACACAAGGGAGGAATAATTAATATACAATGGGAACAAGGGTGGGAGGAGATGGGCAGTGCCTCCTATTGACCAAGAGGCCACTGTAGAGGTGGCATTGGGAAGTGCTGCTGAGGAAAAGGTAGATCCAGCCTCCAAAGAATTGCAGCAAGGTGGAGAAAGACTACCTGTTTTCTCTAAACAAAGTTTCAGAGTAGTAATACTGGCCCAAACAAGGCACATATCAGCATGTTACTGAAATTCAGTACTTTGATTCCCTACTTAATTTTTAGTGCTGGTTTCTTCCATTGTATTTCCCAGTGCTGAAATTACAAAGGAAGACAGAAACTATGTTTAAATATAAAAAACCATCCATCAACTCCAAAAGGGTCAACATTTTCTTAACCACACTATTAAAAATTCAGCAAGTCTGCCCACATCTCAGCTCAGAAAGGCGGCAGTGGAGCAAAAAAGAAAGAAAGAAAAAGAAGGTAAACTCGAACAGAAGGCTGTAACAAAACCTTTTTGTGTTATTGGTGGAAATGAAAGAGAAGTGAAGGGGAAAAACAGAGGAGGGGTGGCTAATCTGCTTGCCATCGGAAAAGAGCCGTCACAGTGTTTTCCTTTCTACGTAACACGTGGGTTGCTTAGGGTGTACAATACCAGGCCGTGCAAAGGCCTTGTAACCTTCTGTTTCAATGGCTTGTTGACATAAGGTGGAGTTTTTGGGTTACTGTGGTGGAGGCAGCTTCCTGCCACAGTTTCTGATAGCCATAAATCAAAAACATTGTTACTGGCCTTTTTGTTCGCAATCATGCTAGGCAGAAGTATAAGCTTTTTACGGAACC
>NC_083283.1:45188287-45282501 GCF_963506605.1 Zootoca vivipara
GGCCCCATTTTGGATGTCTGAAATTCTATTTTCTTTTCGTTGATTTGTTTGTCTATTGCTGTTCCAACTGGTTTTTGTTTGCATGCTTTGATAGCATATTGTGTGAAATATTAAGTGGTATATAACTGCTTTAAACTAATATATACGGTATATTCTATGCCTGCATTGACACTAGACAAATGAACTTGGAACGCCCAGAAGATCAAATATATGAGTGGTGGCAGACCTTGGGGTCTCACATGTCAGCGGTCCCTTGTGTGACTCAAAATTCGGTGGCGCCCCACCTCTCGTGCACCATTCTGCATCATAGTTGTGGCACCCCAAAGGCTTTGCACTCAATGTGACCAAACCAGTCACGCACCCCAACATGCACCTCTGTTATGAGTTATAATACAAGTTATCACTTCTATTAATCATTTTGATATTTCATTCACAGTTTATTTTTATACATTCTGTTGACGTAGCATCACATTCCTACTTTAGCATGTCATCTTTATCACATTATGTACATTAAAAGATGCAGCCACTCTTCTTTGGGCTCATTTGCACCAGTCCTTTGTACCTTTCCAAATTACAATGACACTTGGATATTATTCCTTTGAAGTGCTTGATTTATTTCAACAATAATTTTGGGATACTCCAGCAAATGAGTAGATGATGTTGCTCTGCTCATATTTAGAGCTTTTCCTGTCAAAATGTTTGTGTGTGTTTCAAGTCCTGTTATAGTATCTTTAAGCTGTGGGTACCTAAACCTTCTGCTTTCTCATCACACATGTGATAAAAGAGACACTTGCCCTATCATAGTTCATGCTATAAGAGTCTTTAATGGACTATGGGCCTTTTTGCGCTTGCTGACAACAAGATCTCTCCAAGATTATTTTATCTCCCCACCCCCCACCCCACCAGACTGCTTCTACAACCATGAATCTGAGGATCAGAGTTTTTCACAGCATCTCTTGCCTTTGCCCAGTGGGTAAACAGACAACCAAAATATCCAGATCTGAGGCAGCTTGACCTTTCAGTGACCCTTAGGCTGACCTAACACAAGTCACTCTCACCAGCCGATTTGTTTAATCTTGGGTTCTTGGTGCTCTGAACCCTAAAGCATCAGCATTCCCAGTCTGTAAACTCCCAAGTCCCACTGCGGCCACTTGCCAGTCACAACTTAAGTGCCTGCCGCCAGCTGAATGACAAAAGCAATTTTTAGTTTCTACTCCCATCCTTGAGATTCAAGCAGACTGGCGGTGACACAAAGTTTCCACAGACGGTGAAAGACCCCAAAAGGCCTTCTAGCTTATACCCCCCCCCCCTCACTGCCATACTGTTATCTCTCTGCCTCTGATTAGCAGTCTCTTTCTCTCTCACTCTATAAATTAAACATGCATCCTCTACACAAAACTCGGTGGCAGTGCCTGGCTTCCTGACATGCTAAGTGAATAACGCAGTTGAAGTGATGCTCTCATATCAACAAAAGATGGTCACCCAATAAAGAGGTCGTGTGATGTCTCTTTAACTGTTTGCAGTTTTTTAAAACTTTTTTTTTAAAAAGTATTTCTCCAGCCGTCCCCTCAAAGATATTGGACCAAGAATGAACATTCATTTATCTACCACCCATTCATTTTGTTTTTATATACAGTGGTACCTCGGTTTTCGAACGTCTCCGCCAACGAGCATTTCGGTTTTTGAACACTGTAAACCCGGAAGTAAATGCTTTTGGTTTTCGAACACGCCTCGGAAGTTGAACATGCCACGCGGCTTCCGCTGAGTGCATGATCCTGAGGCCTAGCCGTCAGCTCTTGAGTTTTCGGTTTTCGAATGTTTCAGAACTCGAACGGCCTTCCGGAATGGATTATTTTTTGAAAACCGAGATACCACTGTATATAAAAACAAAATGAATGGGTGCTAGATAAATGAATGTTCATTTGCACATTTTCTTCCTGTGAGGATACGTGGGATGAGGGCTCATTAAGCAATTTAAACATATAAACCAGGGATAGAGGACCTGAGTCCAATGGGACCAGCTTGGCTCTGTGACTGTGGGTGCCCAGAGCCATGGGTGCCATGCAGCGTGCATGGCCCTGGCACCAAAATTTGTGAGTGCCTGGCCCCTTCACTGGGAATTTTGTGGATGCTTGGGCCCCCAGGGCCCCAGGGAGTTGTCACCTATGCCTCCATGTATCTGTATCAGGGCTTCTGCAGGCCTTTCACCCTGTCCCCCAGTCTTACTTCTCACAAGCCCAACTTCACACCCCGAGAGTTTTGCCTGGCTGGAATGTGTCCTTGAGCTATGGTAATGCTTCTTGGTTGTCTGGTTGGAGGAGGGAGAGGGTTGTGTGAGTGTGTGTACAAACTAGCCAACTGCACCAAGGTAAAAAACTGTATTTGCTCCTCCTCCCACTTTTGCTTCTGGTACTGTCCACCTCTGACACGTGTCCCATATATGGCCATTGGGCTGAAAATGGCTCCCCACCCCTGATATAAACAGAACTCCCTGTACGAAAATGGCTTTGTGGTAATAGTTAATATTTAAATAAAGAAAAGGAAAACATGTCTTATATTCACAAGGGCATAGCCCTGCATAGGCGCGGGGGGGCAGGGGGGGAAGCTGCCCCACCCAAATCAAGTAAATAAATAAATAAATAAATAATTTTGTCAGATTTTTCTGAGCACTTGGGGTCAAAACAAAGTAATTTAAAACAACTGCTGTTGAGTCGTTTCATTCCAGATCTGCTAAAGGTAAAGGTAAAGGGGCCCCTGACCATCAGGTCCAGTCGTGTCCGACTCTGGGGTTGCAGTGCTCATCTCGCTCTATAGGCCGAGGGAGCCGGCGTTTGTCCGCAGACAGCTTCCGGGTCATGTGGCCAGCATGACAAAGCTGCTTCTGGCGAACCAGAGCAGCGCACAGAAATGCCGTTTACCTTCCCGCCGGAGCGGTCGGTCCCTATTTATCTACTTGCATTTTGATGTGCTTTCGAACTGCTAGGTGGGCAGGAGCTGGGACCGAGCAACGTGAGCTCACCCCGTTGCAGGGATTTGAACCGCCGACCTTCTGATCAGCAAGCCCTAGACTCTGTGGTTTAACCCACAGCGCCACCTGGGTCCCAGATCTGCTAGACAGAGCCAAGCATAAGATGAAGGCAGGTAGGTGTCCTGCTCCCACCCCAACATAAATCCAGGCTATGCCCATGTATGTTCATAACATTACATTGGTATTGAGCTGTGCAAGAGGAAAGAAACAAATTGTCTTTCTCCCAGGTGGGTGCATGATCCACCAGAGAACACCTGAAATGCTAATGTTCGAATTTACCAAGGAATGTAGTAAACCCCATTAGAGATAACTTTAGATTTGGTCATTGTTCCACACATGTAACAATTTCATTGAGGCTAAGTGGTTTTTTAATCCTGTTGATATCAAACAATATATATGTATAAAGAGTTCTGTGACTGTAATACCAAGGGAGGGCTACACATTACCTCCAATATGCCTGAGAACACCAGTTGCTGGGGAACAGGAAGAGGAGAGTACTGTTGTGCTCATAGCGTCAGAATAGGAAGCTGGCTGGACGGTGTGAAAAGAGAATGCTGCACTAAGCCTTTGGTTGAACCTAGCAGGGCTTTTCTGATGTTCTTACCTCCCAAACTTTAAGCCAAAAGCATTGCTGCTTCATACGGCCACACTTCTCTAAAACGCACAACTGTACTAATCTGGGCAAGCCAATAATAATAATAATAATAATAATAATAATAATAATAATAATATTTATACCCCGCCCATCTGGCCGGGTTCCCCCAGCCACTCTGAGCGGCTTCCAACAAAATATTAAAATACAGAAATCCATCAAACATTAAAAGCTTCCCTAAACTGGGCTGCCTTGAGATGCCTTCTAAAGGTCTGGTAATTGTTATTCTCTTTGACCTCTGGTGGGAGGGCATTCCACAGGGTGGGTGCCACTACTGAGAAGGCCCTCTGCCTGGTTCCCTGTAACTTGGCTTCTCATAGCGAGGGAACTGCCAGAAGGCCCTCGGCGCTGGACCTCAGTGTCTGGGCAGAATGATGGGGGAGGAGATGCTCCTTCAGGTATATAGAAGAACAGATTTCAGAATGCAGACCAATCTTTTCCATAATGTTTGTGTGTGAGAAAGTGGGCGGGGGCGGGGGCGGGGGAGGAGAGATGTCATGCCAGGGAATGTCTCCTCTCCCAAGAGTGACTAGAAACACCCCATCTCAAATACAGGCCCATTATCAAGCCCAGCTTAAATAAACTTCACTGTGCATTCAGCGATCAACCTCCCTCAGAGCTGCTGGCTCCATTCATCACTGCCACGTTTTCAAAGTGACTGCGATGACAGCTCATGATCATTAACCTAGTGATGGTGTGTTTTACATTAAAGTGAAGGCACATCAAACAACAGGCCCTTACAATTCAAAAAGGTAACTAAATGATAAAATAGACATTCTCCAGCTAACCACATACAGATGGTGACAAAAACCTGAGGAATGAAAAAGGACTTTGGGAGAGGAAGAAGAGCCAGCTATTTATGCAGCGATCGGTTGTTTTCCCCCACTTGTTGGCATTATCATTGATTATTATGATTGATTTGGGAGGATGAAAATGATTAGGATTTTGAGTGATAGTGTTTTGAGTGACTTATGTCATAGACATGCATGCTATATTGTTGAAACTTTTTGTGTGACAAGATTAGAAACTCAGTTCTGGACCTGAAAACAAATTCCTGAACTGATCATGTGCTCAGATATACCATGTTCTTTAATTCCATGCCTCTCCCCCCCAGACACGATTTTGCACCTGGCTCCAGTTAATGGATCTTGGGGTAAAACCTGCAAGTCTGAAGTCTGCCCACCCTGGGATAAAGATAAAGAAGCGCATTGGGTGATCTTTGGCCTTTCACCATCTCTCAGCCTTGCTTACAGTGTTGTTGTGAAGACCAAACAGGCAAGTGGGGGAAGGGAAGCCTTCACACACCCTTAAGACAAAAGGTAGGGAAAATATGAAACAATTCAAAATAGTTTTTTAAAATGCTGCCATTCCCAGCTGAAAGAACATTATAACTATTGTTATTTGAAGTGAACATGGGACAGCCAAAAGCCCTCCACCATCAATACCAGCTTTTGAGAGTCTTACATGGTAAGACTTGATCCAGCTTACCTTGATCCAGCTGTAGCCATGGTTAACTAGTTGAACATAATAAACTCTCAATATATACATTCCCATTTGGCCTATCATATCCGCTCAGTTCTATGGCTCTTGGATGACCATGCTGAGGAGGATGGGCATACAGATCAGAGTTTTCAGAGATATGTATGTTAGTAGTGATAATAATAATAATAATAATAATAATAATAATAATAAATCAATAATCTTTTAGTTAGAGATAGTGCTTCCCTAACACTGGAGGTGATCTTGGTGGGGAAGAAAGATGGGAGAAAGATGAGAGAGATACAGCAGCCTAATCATTTCTCACACCTTGCACAAGAGAACTGGCTGTGCACAATTCAATTGGGTGGTCCATTACAATTACTTTAGAGTAGACACACCCAGACTGCTATCTGTCTTGCCACTGTATTCCAGTTGAATCTGTGACATGGTGCTCATGTAATAATTTTACTGCAAGTACACTTTTGGATCACCAAGCCGTGTTTTCTGAAAATGGTACAATAAAAAAGGAGGCAGCAAAATTCATCCATGGGGGGAGGGGGCGGAACCAAACTGCACAATACCTTTATTAGGACCAGCTAAGCAAAAGGTGTGGGCAAGCTTTCAAGTTCACCAGGATTCTAAAGAAGAATTCTGGTGAACTTGAAAGATCCCTTCCTGCTTTGCAACTTGTCCATAGGTCTTAATAAAAAGTTTTTGTTTTGTTTTTTGAAAATAAACAGAGATCTAGTATGTTACAATGATAAAACCAGGAGTAATGTAAGCATTATCAGAAGACTGGTTTTCAACAGTTTCAAAGCTTGGTGTATGTACTAAGAGGGTCATGTGAACCAATGAGTTTGCATAGAAAAACAAGTGAGGTTAGTGAGCAATGCGAACACTTAACTCAGCACAAGTAAATATTATTCTTAGCACAATCTGTTGTTGAACAATAGTCTTAAAGAGCAGGAGCCCCAGCACAGAGTGACTAAGGAAAGCTATCATCCCAATTAAGTCATTGGCATTTTGCTTTTAATCCAGCAGGGCTATTTATTTGAAATATGTACATGCCAGTCTTACTTTTTTTTAAAAAAGTGATACAATAAACATTTCTCATAAAATGATTTTTTTTAAAAAAAATCAAAACAAAACCGTTCTAACAGCAGTGATAAATAAAAAGCTGTATAAAATCAGAAGAAACAGGCTAATGAAACATAGCAGCCACCAATCACTCAAGGAATTAAAAAGCCTTGACCTGTCAGCCAAATAATAAAGGTGTTGGTGTGAACCAGACCTGTGTGGGGAGAGTATGCTATAGCCAGGGCACCACCACTGAAAAGGCCCTCTCTTCAGTGTTATACAGTCTAGACAGGAGTTCTCAGGATGACTTAATACAGATTTCCTAATCAAGTAATGTAAAAGACGTAAAATTATGTAAAAGACATGCAAAAGACAGATATAAGCCTGGGTCTTCATGTCTGCAGGGAGAGGGGAGTAGGATCACAGCAGCAAACCACACATCCCATCTCAGGAGTGAAAATTTACACTTCTGCAGCTTTCCTACATGTGTGGCAAACTAATGGGGGCTCCAGGTACAGTCAGAAACCCTGCAAAACATCTAACCATGTGTAACAGCCTACGTGTGCACAGGTTTTATGTGTGTAGTGCAGATGTGCAAACAAATACCCATTTGCTAGTGGACAGTGTCAGAGCCCAGCAGGATCAGAAGAAAATGCTGGGGTCCAAGGCTGGCACAGGTCATCTTAAGGTAACAACTAAGAAGCTTAAGAGCCAGAGGCAAGCAGCATCGGCCAGAAGTGAGGTTCTGTAGCCAGACAAAAACTAAAAGGGCTGTAGCAAAGTTGTCAAAGACAGGCCAGTGCAAGTTCTGAAGCAGACAAAAAGGTATGTCTTCTTTGGAGATCACTCATAGCCGAGTAAGATTGTCTTCCATGAATACGGTCTTAACAGTGTGTCCGTGACTGTGGAGACCAGTTCTGGATCCACACATCCTTCCACAGTGGGGATATAGGTTTCTGGGCAGGAGGTGATCATGGTGAGGATTTGCCAAATGTCCCTTCCTTTTAGCATGTTTCTCCCTTTCATCCTGAGTTCATGCTTCTTAAAGTCCATGACACCTTTTGGTAGAGGCTATTATCCGATTGGAGCGCTCACAGACCAGTGTTTCCCAACTGTTCAAGCTTATAATACTACATTTTTTTTTAGACTTGCCTTGAGAGTGCATTTAAGCTTCTTTTGTTGTCCACCGGCATTTCACTTTTCATTCTTAAATTGGGAATAGAGTAGTTGCTTTGGAAGACAATAATCAGGAATCCAAACAACATGACCAGTCCAACGAAGTTGATGTTTAAAAAGGTATGTATTGCCTTCTTGAGTGATGAACTGCTCAGGCTGAGGAACCAGCCCTGTTCATGTCCTATAATATTGTCCCAGTTGTATCAAATCAGAAGAGAAGGAGGGAAGAGGATAAATGCTTGTGCAAACCTGAATAATTAAGATACTTAAAACAAATGCTGCTTGGCACACTGTATAGACATGTAACATTTACAAAAAAAACGATAGCCCACCCTGCATGGATTTCTGCTATTTGTGCTGCTTTGTTCCTTTGAGATCTCTCGCATTGAGTTTCAAATTGTTCCCTCATTTCATACCTCAAAGGGGATTTTTTAAAAAAAAAATGTATGCACACAACACACACTAATGAACATCACAGCTGATTTCTTTTTTAAGTGAAAGGGACATAGTAATTTAAGGAAATTACTAGTAATTATCTAGGGAGCCAAGAAATAGGGATGCATTGCCACAGAATGTAAATTTATTGGGATCAATTGTATTCCAGCTTTAAGGTTTTGGGTACAAGCTGTCTGTGGTGTGCCTTCCACAATAGGGGGTCTGTTCTCAGCAGGGGACAAACTACAACAGTGGGTGAGGGTGGTGTTTGTTGTTTGTATTATAGTTCTCTGATATTTATTTCATTTCCCCCTCTCAGCTTCCATTGGATTAAGCCTCCCTCAGACAATAGAGCCAACTCTGGCTGTTTAGGTTAGTTTTTAAAGGTCAATAAAGTTCTTTCTTTCCCAGGAAACCCTCTTCCTTCCTCTTCAGTCCTGAGCGTTCCCAGGGTTAGAACCTCATGGTTGATTTCAGCTTCACTGGGTTTGGCCATTACCCTCCCTCCCTCCTCCTTCCAAAGTCATCTCTTTTATGCAAAGGGGGGTCCTTAGATTTTGTAAATAATAGACAGATGAGGAACTGTGCCAATCAGCTACTTGGAAAATATCCAAGAGCACCTAGCCATGATTTTAAGTAGAATCTCAATGACTATTCTGCTCTCATGTAAAGTATTGTTTCCTACACCAGTGGAACAGGGAGGAAATCCTAAACATACGGCCTTAGGCTTCCAAGGATGTGCATTTTTGGTCACTGTGCTTGCAAGAAATATGACTAAGGCAGAGTAACCTGCTTCTCTCTTAGTGAGGGTTGCTTAGCATTGCTTATGCTGTATTTGCATCTAGTGCTTTTGGCTTTGCATGCTCTCATAGGAAGAAAATAAAAAAAAAATCCTTCCAGTAGCACCTTAGAGACCAACTAAGTTTGCCATAGGTATGAGCTTTCGTGTGCATGCACACTTCTTCAGATACGAAGGCTTAGTTGGCATGCACATGAAAGCTCATACCTATGACAAACTTAGTTGGTCTCTAAGGAGCTACTGGAAGGATTTTTTTTTTGTTTCGACTACGTCAGACCAACACGGCTACCAGGGCCGTCTTAAGCAGATCGCACGCCCTGGTGCTGAGGGGCGGAGATCGCTCCGCCGCCCGCCCCGCCTTCGCAGGGCGCAATTGGTTTCCGCGCGGCTTTGCCGCCCGGCGCCCAGCTTACCAGCCCCGCGCCATGGTGCACTGCGCCACCGGGGGTCTACGACGAGCCGGGCCTGACGGCTACCTACCTGTATCTCATAGGAAGATTGCACAGTTCCACACAGCTTTAGAAATTTCGGGGTATTTTGCACACATCTCTTCACTAGAATTCTACATGCTTACATCCAAGCACCTTTATTTAAAGCTACCCTTCTGGACAGTGTTCTCGAAGCTACCAACATGAGTCTGACCAAACTGCGGGAGGCAGTGCAAGACAGGAGTGCCTGGCGTGCTATGGTCCATGGGGTCACAAAGAGTCGGACACGACTAAACGACTAAACAACAACAACACCCTTCTGTATCTTTCAAGCTCATCAACTGCACAGAATATGAAAGGAACATAGGAAGCTGCTTTATATTAAATCTGACCTTTGGTCAGTCTAGCTCCTTCTACAGTGACTGGCAGTGACTTTCCAGGGTTTCAGGCCAGAGTCTCTCCTAGCCTTTACATGCAGATATTGAGGATTGAGCCAGGGACCCTCTGCATGCAAAGACCTTGCTCTACCACTTAACTCCGGCCCTTCCCCAAAGGGAGGTGAGGGGGGGAAGGGTCTCATTTTCAAACTCGAATAGGCAAATCTTACTTTGGAAGATGATACGGAAGGAACACACCAAGCTCATCTCACAGAAAACTCACTTTACTATCGCAAAGGATAGCTGTTCCTACCAGTACGATAAATTGCAGCGCTCCGTGCTGCTTACACCCTGGATATAATTTGGCAGTTGTTGTTGTTGCATACCATAATTACAAACAAAAACAATACTCCTCCATATTATTATTTCTGTGTGTACCTTCCCAAGGGCCGCATGTACACTTCCTCACATGCAGAACCATAAGGCTGGTCCAATGCACTTCTGGTTGCTAAAGAGTGCTACTGCTACTTTATGAGGAATAGCTACTCTGGTAAAGAAAACTTCTGTAGTTCTGTCTTTAAAGTCTCTCGATTTTATTTTTGGTTTTTTGCAGTGAGGGGCTCCACCCATCACAGCTTAGTGAAAACAATCTGTTCCTTGTGTTCATCAAAACACCAGTCAAGTACAGCCATCAACAAAATCACAAGATAGAGATGCCTCCTTTCCATGTAATTATAGGATGTTCCACTGTCTTCCTGGAAAGCTGCTGTGGTCCACAAGTAACAAGAAGCATCATAGAGCAAATGCCGTTACAAGCAAATAGAGCTGGGGGCAGGGGCAGGGACGATTCCTGAAGTTTATTCTAAAAATTGACACATCTGGGTATAAATAGCAAGAGAGGCAGCATATCTTTGCCACAAATGGGGCATTTTGAGCCAAACTTCTTCTTCTTCTTCTTCTTCTTCTTCTTCTTCTTCTTCTTCTTCTTCTTCTTCTTCTTCTTCTTCTTCTTCTTCTTCTTCTTCTTCTTCTTCTTCTTCTTTTTGCAGCACTCTTTGTAGCCATCTGGTCCCAATCCATGTGCAACAGATTGTGTTTTAAAACACTGCTTGCTATGCCAGGATAGATAATGTAATTAATAATATTATTGTAATTAATTCACTGTTCTCAGAGTTCTAGTTACAGGTAGGTACCCATGTTGGTCTGCCATAGTCAAAACAAAATAAAAAAATTCCTTCCAGTAGCACCTTGTTGTTGTTTAGTCATTTAGTCGTGTCCGACTCTTCGTGACCCCATGGACTAGAGCACGCCAGGCACTCCTGTCTTCCACTGCCTCCCGCAGTTTGGTCAGACTCAGGTTGGTAGCTTTGAGTAGCACCTTAGAGACCAACTAAGTTTGTCATTGGGATGAGCTTTTGTGTGCATGCACACTTCTTCAGATACACTGAAACAAAAGTCACCAGACCCTTATATATAGTGAAAGGGTGGGGAGCGGTATTACTCAGAAGGGTGGTGGGAATCGGTGACTGTCACAACAGGTGTGGTAAACCTGTTGATGGCTGTTAACGACTGCAATTGGTCTTACAGGAAAAAGCAAGGGGTGAGATGGCTAAAAATAGCCTTATCATGTATAATGAGATAAGAATCCAATGTCTCTCCATTGTTATAAGTTTGGTAATAAGTTGCAATTCAGCAACTTCTCTTTCCAGTCTATTTCTGAAATTATTTTGTAATAAGACAGCTACTTTGAGATCTTGTATAGAACAACCTGGGAGAGTGAAGTGTTCTCCTACTGGTTTCTCTGTCTTGTGATTTCTGATGTCAGATTTACCGTATGTCCATTTATCTTTTGGCATAGGGTTTGGCCTCTTTGTCCAATACAGAGAGCTGAAGGGCACTGTTGGCATTTGATGGCATACACAATGTTAGAAGATGAGCAATTAAATAGTCCTGAGGTGGTATGTTGGACGTTGTTGGGGCCAGTAATGGTGTTGTCTGGGGGTATGTGGCAGCAAAGTTGGCATCTGGGTTTATTGCAGGCTGTCTGTAGGCAATGAAAGGTCTTCCTCCCAGAGCTTGAGAAAGAGAACTGTCATTGTCTAGGAGAGGTTGTAGATCTCTGATGATGCGTTATATTCAGAGTGGGAGGGATGGAGATTAGGGGAGGGTTTTTTTACTCCACACCTCTTACTAAAGACCTAATGAGGAATTTGCAAGTGAATGGAAGGCCATTGCTAGCTGTTATTGTAAAACAGGGAGAGATGTTGCAGACACAGATTCCCTGATAAATACTCCATGCAGAGCAATTTGGCTGCTGAGCTAACAAAGTCTGCAGCAGTGAGAGACAGATCAATTAATTAGCCGCCACCAGTCATTACCTGTATGAGGATTGTTGAGCAGAAAGCCTACTCTGGGGTCATCATTCATGAGCACAGACTTCCAGATCTCTTAACACCCTTCTAAGCTATAACAATGAAACTGCTACCTGATCAGCAATTAATCAGGACCAGATGGACCTTTTAAATGCAGAGAGACAAGAGAGGTGGGCTTCCTGGTACCCTTTTGGCAGAACAGTTTTATGGGTTTCTAGGGGAGTCTACCTTCATATTTACTAGAAGTACATGGAACTAATTTTAACAGTGATCACCTGGCTGGTGACATTTCCTTCCTCTGGTACCTGAAACACACACTTTTAACGGACTTCTGCCCAAAAAAGATTTAAGATTGAAATCCTATAAGGACAAACTCCACTGCCAAGTGGTACATACATACATACATACATACATACATACATACATACATACCTAATTTTATTTCTACGCCAACTTTCCGTGGTTCAAACCATGCTCTAAGCATCTTACAACATGAAAAACGCATGACCACAACATAACAAAAGTAGTAATAAATAAAACATTGAAAAACACACAACCAAGCTGAACAATTTCCATATAAATCACAAGATTTAAATAAAAACACAAAAAATAACAGCAACAACACACACACACACACCCCAAAAAACCCCTAACAACACCCCAGTACAGAGGCTCCCCCCGCCCTAGTTTTTCTAGCAGATAATCAGGTTAAAATACTGAACTCAGCCCTGGGAGTGACACATCCCCACCCCCCTTACCGGAGACACACTGGCTTTATTGTTACTACACATCTTTTAGTAACTCTACCATGGCCAATATTTGGCAAGACACCTTGGAATGGCTTTCAGCATCTGATGAAATGCATCTTTTGCCGAGTGAGCATCTAGGAGAATGAAAGGATTAAAGACAGATTTCTTTCTTTTTAATCCCCTGTAGAGGCAGGTGACCTAAGCCCATTGCACTCCTTTATATGCCACTTTACAAGTAAAACATAATGGATAATGCACCAATTGTTAGCCGAAAGCAGTCATTATAGCTGCCTCCTTAGGTTATGATAAAAAGGGAAATTGCAAAACAAATTATCCGAGGTCCATTGTCTTGATGTTTATTCATCTGCTTCAACACACACACACACACACACACACACACACACACACACAGCTCACGCAATTGGTGCTGCCCAGTTTATTGAATATTCAAAGTTGCCTGCCAGGTTGGATGTAAATGCTGTTGTTGTTTAGTCGTTTAGTCGTGTCCGACTCTTCGTGACCCCATGGACCAGAGCACGCCAGGCACTCCTGTCTTGCACTGCCTCCCGCAGTTTGGTCAAACTCATGTTCGTAGCTTCGAGAACACTGTCCAACCATCTTGTCCTCTGTCGTCCCCTTCTCCTAGTGCCCTCAATCTTTCCCAACATCAGGGTCTTTTCCAAGGATTCTTCTCTTCTCATGAGGTGGCCAAAGTATTGGAGCCTCAGCTTCACGATCTGTCCTTCCAGGGAGCACTCAGGGCTGATTTCCTTAAGAATGGATAGGTTTGATCTTCTAGCAGTCCATGGGACTCTCAAGAGTCTCCTCCAGCACCATAATTCAAAAGCATCAATTCTTCGGCGATCAGCCTTCTTTATGGTCCAGCTCTCACTTCCATACATCGCTACTGGGAAAACCATAGCTTTAACTATACGGACCTTTGTCGGCAAGGTGATGTCTCTGCTTTTTAAGATGCTGTCTAGGTTTGTCATTGCTTTTCTCCCAAGAAGCAGGCGTCTTTTAATTTCGTGACTGCTGTCACCATCTGCAGTGATCAAGGAGCCCAAGAAAGTAAAATCTCTTACTGCCTCCATTTCTTCCCCTTCTATTTGCCAGGAGGTGATGGGACCAGTGGTCATGATCTTGGTTTTTTTGATGTTGAGCTTCAGACCATATTTTGCACTCTCCTCTTTCACCCTCATTAAAAGGTTCTTTAATTCCTCCTCGCTTTTTGCCATCAAGGTTGTGTCATCTGCATATCTGAGGTTGTTGATATTTCTTCCGGCAATCTTAATTCCGTTTTGGGATTCATCTAGTCCGGCCTTTCGCATGATGAATTCTGCATATGTTAAATAAGCAGGGAGACAATATGCAACCTTGTTGTACTCCTTTCCCAATTTTGAACCAATCAGTTGTTCCATATCCAGTTCTAACTGTAGCTTCTTGTCCCACATAGAGATTTCTCAGGAGACAGATGAGGTGATCAGGCACTCCCATTTCTTTAAGAACTTGCCAAAGTTTGCTGTGGTCGACACAGTCAAAGGCTTTTGCATAGTCAATGAAGCAAAAGTAGACGTTTTTCTGGAACTCTCTAGCTTTCTCCATAATCCAGCGCATGTTTGCTATTTGGTCTCTGGTTCCTCTGCCCCTTCGAAATCCAGCTTGCACTTCTGGGAGTTCTCGGTCCACATACTGCCTAAGCCTGCCTTGTAGAATTTTAAGCATAACCTTGCTAGCGTGTGAAATGAGCGCAATTGTGCGGTAGTTGGAGCATTCTTTGGCACTGCCCTTCTTTGGAATTGGGATGTAGACTGATCTTCTCCAATCCTCTGGCCATTGCTGAGTTTTCCAAACTTGCTGGCATATTGGGTGTAGCACCTTAACAGCATCATCTTTTAAAATTTTAAATAGTTCAGCTGGAATATCATCACTTCCACTGGCCTTGTTATTAGCAGTGCTTTCTAAGGCCCATTTGACTTCACTCTCCAAGATGTCTGGCTCAAGGTCAGCAACCACACTACCTGGGGTGTACGAGACCTCCATATCTTTCTGGTATAATTCCTCTGTGTATTCTTGCCACCTCTTCTTGATGTCTTCTGCTTCTGTTAGGTCCTTACCACTTTTGTCCTTGATTATGGTAATCTTTGTACGAAATGTTCCTTTCATATCTCCAATTTTCTTGAACAGATCTCTGGTTTTCCCCATTCTATTGTTTTCCTCTATTTCTTTGCATTGCTCATTTAAGAAGACCCTCTTATACCTCACCCTCCCTGCCAGGATATTTTCTGTGTTCCCAACATAGCTGCCAAGTTATCCCTTTTTTAAAGGGATTTTCCCTTATGCTGAATAGGCTTCCTCGCGAGAAAAGGGAAAACTTGGCAGCTATGGTTCCCAAGTTATGGACTATTCTACCCAAGCATGAGAAACTGCCATTTGGACTGCCAGGATCCAAGTTGGAGAACATGATCTCTTCCAGCAACCAAAAATAAAGCGACTGTGACTTCTCCTGCCCACTTCCTCTTTGGTCCTGTTTCCCCTCTCCCCAGCATACTGGAATTGATCAGGGCTCCAAGTATGCCACACAGAGAGCCAGTGAGAAAGAAGGCAGGCAGTAGACATTGCTATCTTACCTCCTGACACATTCGGAGATGTAAAGGTAAAGGTAAAGGGACCCCTGACCGTTAGGTCCTGTTGTAACGTGGGGTTTGTGATTTCAGCTCTCTTCACATAACATGCTGGAGACAGTTCTCTAGTAACAGCTCTTTATTAAAGTGAACAAGACTGAAGACTGAGGAGAGGAAAGTTACATTTATAGGGACAGGGGACTAGCTAGGAAGGGATACATTTTGGAGGGAACAATATCAGGCAATCACAGTGCTGCCTTTTGGAGGGAACCAGTAAGACAGAGGATCCAAATACAGCAGCTTAAATGAACCAATAGTAGCTGTACCCTCTGGAACCAAAAGGCAGTTACTTTATCCTAATGCAAATACAGACAATAATAATACAGATATAAAATCCTTTGACTCAATACACAACACCCCTCCCCCCCTAGTGAGCACAGCAGACGTAATCCCTCAGGTACTGTGGGGTCCTACAACTTCTACCTGATCTCCTGACAACAGGTGTTGCAGGTTCTGGATTGGGTGTTACCTGTGGTGGAGGGGCTGCTATAGGGGTTTCATCAGGAACAGATGGAGTCCCAGACATCTCAGGGTCCCCGACCTGTACCTCGTCATCCTGAGGACTAGCAGACCCTGGTTCATTTGCTGAAGCCCCTGGTGACTGCACCTCTGGGCCATCTTCACTCTGGTCTCGCAGCTGTGCGTCATTAGCCAGGGATGAATTATCTGACTCCTCCCTGCTGAGCGCCCGGCGCCTCAGCTGATCTATATGTCTCTTCCAAACTTGCCCATTTTCCAAGGTCACATAATAGGACACAGGTCCACTAGCCCGGGTGATCACACCGGCCACCCACCGCGGACCTCGTGAATAGTTCCTCACCCAGACCAGATCTTCAGGGGCGAGATACCTTGTTGTGTCAGTCTCAGCCTGGGGGGTTGCTCTTGAATTACGGTTTGGCATTTTATCTGGGTGGACATAATCCAGCACCGTTACCAGTCTTCTACCTAAGAGCAGCTCGGCTGGCGACTTGCCCGTCGCAGTACACGGTGTTGCATGCTGCAAAAATAACATTCGCGCAATGCGAGCCGACCAGTTACCCTCCATTAAGCGCGCAATGGATTCTTTGGCCGTTCTTACCATGCGCTCAGCCTGCCCATTGGAGGATGGGTGAAAGGGCGCGGATGTGACCCCTCTTATAAAGTTATCAGCCAAGAATGCCCTGAATTCTTGGGATACAAAAGCTGCCCCATTATCTGATACAATGGTCTCAGGTAACCCGTGGGTAGCAAACAGCTGCCTCAACACCTTGATTACGGCAGCTGATGCCATGCTAGGGACCATCGCCACTTCTAACCATTTGGAATATGCATCAACGATAACCAAAAAGACCTTCCCTTGGAATGGCCCAGCAAAATCTATGTGCAGCCGGCTCCAGGGAGTCCTGGACTGCTCCCACCAGTGGACTGGTGCTCTGGCCACTTCTGGCCGCACCTCTTGGCATGCCTTGCATGTTCGTACCCATTGTTCTATGTTCTGGTCCATTCCAGGCCACCACACATAACATCGGGCTAGCGACTTCATTCTGACCATTCCCGGGTGTCCCATGTGAAGCGTCTCAAGAACCCTGTTTCTCAGTGGTGCTGGGATGATCACCCTATCTCCCCATAGGAGACAACCCTTATGCATGGACAATTCGTGCTGCCTTGTCGCATAAGGCCTGAATTTTTCTTCATGCGGACCACCTGGCCACCCCCTCCCCACCCAAGTGAGAACACGGGAGAGAACAGCATCTTTCCTAGTTTTCTCAGCTATATCCGTAGCTGTTACAGGAGCCCCCGGAAGTGTTTCTAGCATCATAATGTGCTCCGCCGGAGCAGGATCCTCATTGCTCCCGCCAGGAAGGGGCAATCGACTCAGCGCATCAGCATGGCACAACTGTTTCCCTGGCACATGGGTCAAGGTGTACTGGAACCCATTCAGGAATATTGACCAACGCAACATTCTGGGGGAGAGAATTTGTGGCGTTTGTTTGTTTGGGTTGAACAACCCTAACAGTGGTTTGTGGTCCGTTTCAATGGAGAAATGGCGACCGTACAAATAATCATAGAACCTTTTGATTCCGGACACAATAGCCAGTGCCTCTCTATCAATTTGAGCATAGTTGCGCTCTGTGGGCGACAACGTACGGGAATAGAAAGAGATGGGCTTTTCCGACCCATCCGGTTCCCTATGACTCAGCACAGCCCCCAGACCGTATTGAGAGGCATCACATGCCAGGACCAGCGGCTTTGACTCATCATAATGAGCAAGGACGCTCCTGCTACTCAGCATTCCTCGCAAGGAGTCAAAAGCCTTCTGCTGCTCCCGCCCCCATCGCCACACATTCTTTTTCTGCAATAGTCTATGTAATGGTTCAGCTACCGAAGCTTTCTGGGGTAAGAACGAATGATAAAAGTTAATAAGTCCCAGGAATGACTGCAACTCCGTCTTGTTCTGTGGTCGTGGTGCCTCGATGATGGCCTTAATCTTAGCATCTGTGGGGTGGATGCCTGATGCATCAATTTTAAACCCCAAGAAATCCACAGTTGGCACCCCAAAACTGCATTTTTCTTTTTTCAGTTGCAACCCCACCTCCTTGAACTTGAGCAACACTGCACGGACACGCGCAACCAGTTCCTGTGGGTCTTTTCCAGCAATCAAAACGTCATCAAAAAATGGCAAGACCCCCGGCAGACCTCTTAACAGGCGTTCCATGAGCCCTTGAAAAATCCCTGGGGCCACACAAACTCCGAACTGTAATCTGTTAACTCTGAACGCCCCTTTATGTGTGACAATAGTCTGTGCTTCCGCTGATTGTGGGGTTACTGGCAGCTGTTGGTAAGCTTGTGCCAGGTCAATTTTGGCGAACACCTTGCCCCCAGCCAGTTTAGCCAACAGATGTGATACGACTGGAATGGGGTATGAGTTTCCCCTGAGTGCCTTATTGATAGTACATTTGTAATCTGCACATATCCTGACTTCCCCATTTGCTTTAAGGGGCGTGACGATTGGAGTCTCCCACTTAGCAGAGTCCACGGGTGAGAGAACTCCCTGCTTGACCAATTTATCCAGCTCTGCCTCGATCTTGGGTTGCAGTGCAAATGGCACTCGCCTTGGTTTGAGTCGGATTGGGGCCACCCCGGGGTCCAACTCGAAGTCAACTGGGGGCCCTTTGTAACAACCCAGTTTTCCATTAAAGAGACCAGCAAATTCCTTGCATAATGCCTCGCTCATCTCAGGGCAGGTTTGGATTGAATTAAGCCCTGAGATACTCAATCCCAGGGCGGGGAACCAGTCAGTGCCCAGGAGACTGGGGCGACTGCCCTTCGCAATCACCAGTTTGAGTACAGCCTGTTTGTCCCGGAACTGTACTCTCACGGCACACATTCCCATAACATGGATGCGGCCTGCTGAGTACGACTGCAAGGTTGCCGGGAAGGGCTCCAGAGGGGGCAACTTACCCCTGAGGAAGAATGTCTTCGCGGTCTGGTCCGACACGATGGTGAATGCAGATCCGGAGTCCACCTCCATGTCGCACTGCTGACCCTCAATCTTCACCTTGACGTGTGCCTTGCCTTGCGCTGGAAACTGCACGGCCCTCCCGTTGATCTCCGTTACGTAGTGGCAGTCCTTTAGAAAACGAGTTGCTGTGGGCGGTCTGCGATGCTCCAGTCTAGGTGCTCCTGTTGCTCCCGACGCCGCCGATCTACAGACCCTGGCGATGTGACCCGTCTTTCCGCACGTCCGGCACATAGCATCCCTGAAACGACAACTCTTCCGCTCATGGTTTCCGCCACAACCTGGGCAACTGCCTCGGCGATCTTTGTGCACTGTGCAGGCCTGACGCACCAACTCGACCCCACGGACTGGGCTCTGGCTCGGAGTAGCCTCTAGCTCGTCCATGGCATGCGCAACTTCTATCTGTGGCTTAGTGGCCTTGTGACTGGCATCAAGCTCCTCTCTTTCATAATTCTCCGTGGCGGTGGCCTCCTTCAAGGCTGAAGCAAGGGTAACCTCTTCTTTAGCCACGATGCGTCTTCTGGCTTTCTTGCTGCTCAGACCACCAATAAACCGATCCAGGAGAGCCTCTTCCAGATTTTGGAAGCCGCAGTGCTGAGCGAGCTTCCGGAGTTCAGCCAGAAATGCGGATACAGACTCCCCAGCATGCTGCTGCCTCTTATGGAACTCCATCCGCCGGGCCATCTTGGTCTCAGTAGGCGCCAAGTGGCTTGTTAGGCAGGCAAGAATATCTTGGAGAGATGTCTCACTCAGCTTCGCTGGAGCAAGTAATGCCTTGGCTAGCTTGAAGGTCTCGGGCCCACAGTAGCTCAGGAATGTGGCCCTTCTTTTGCTGGCATCGGTGATCCCTTGAGCCACTGCGAAGAACTCGAAGCGTTCGACGTAGTCTTCCCAGGTGTGGGGCTCTGATGGCTGGAAGGGCTCCAATACCCTTGGACTCTCCATTGTCCTAGCGGGCAGGGTCGTCTTCTCAGCTGGCCAGTGAGTCTTGTTCTCAGCTGCAATCCGGACTCTGAGGCAGGGTTGTGTTTAACCGCTCCTCAGCATTCCGGATCCCATCCTCGTCGCCAGTTGTTGTAACGTGGGGTTTGTGATTTCAGCTCTCTTCACATAACATGCTGGAGACAGTTCTCTAGTAACAGCTCTTTATTAAAGTGAACAAGACTGAAGACTGAGGAGAGGAAAGTTACATTTATAGGGACAGGGGACTAGCTAGGAAGGGATACATTTTGGAGGGAACAATATCAGGCAATCACAGTGCTGCCTTTTGGAGGGAACCAGTAAGACAGAGGATCCAAATACAGCAGCTTAAATGAACCAATAGTAGCTGTACCCTCTGGAACCAAAAGGCAGTTACTTTATCCTAATGCAAATACAGACAATAATAATACAGATATAAAATCCTTTGACTCAATACACAACAGGTCCAGTCGCGGACGACTCTCGCTTTAGCATTCTGCAACTTTGATTCTGGCAGCTGCAATGTTTAGAAGTCCACTCCACGTTTTTCTAGTAGTTCTAACACTGCATAATCTGGAACAGATCCAAACTCTTGTTTCAGTCAGGACTCACACTCCCTCTACAAGCTACACTTGCTGTGAATGATTCCTGGTAGACCTCATTCTATATACGTGCTGCTACTAAAATAATTTTAATAAAACCATTTTTTTCTGGCTTTCCTTGGCCTCTGAAGAACCATACAATAACACTTCCCTAGATAGCTATAGCAGCATTAATAACAAAGTCTACTTATATAAATGTTTACTTTTGTAAACACGGAGAGACACACTGGAAGCAATACACTGCTTTCTGTAATGTAATCATAATGTAATGCAAGATAATAAGAACCATTAGTGGGCAAGCAATGATAACATATACAGTATTATACTCAAACTATATAGTCACATGCAAGTCAAACAACTGAAAACCATTTCCTACAGATTAAGAATTCACACTTTTCGTCAAAACAGTTGCATTTATTCTCCAAACATGTGCAAAACAGACATGAATTGACTCACCCAGATGAATTGTTTCAAAAGCAGGAATAATATCTTGCCACTGATTTGTAATTCTGGACTCAGGCTTCTCGGATCAAATGTGGAGTGATTGTAGCTTATATCATATGACAAAAGCCCATGAATGTCGTATTAGAGGCCCTTTGATTCCATATAGTACAGGTCTAATTTCTAAACTTGCACACTGCAGAAACCCTCCCTTAACGATCAGATTCAAGGTCAGGCTTCATACAAACCAAATTCAAATATGGCTAAGTAACACTTCCTGAGGAGCTGTTTAGCCATTTGTCAAGGAACAGCTGTTTATGCTTGCTTAGATATAACTATTGTGCATAACAGAGATTAGGGCAACAGCAGCATCATATTTAAATTGGCACTATTTAATTTCCATGTTTTTTCCACAATTCTGTGCAAGGAAGAATTTAGATTCTCTCAGTGTGCTTTGCAGATGGTGGCTTTGTGTGTTATTTCTGTCCCGCCTTTCCATTTCATATCCAAAATGCCCAATGCGGCTTACATTATACAATAATACATCAATCATAAAAAACAGCAAAAACTTCAAGCTAAAAGCCAAGGGCTAATAGGGAATTTTCAGCAAGTGTCTTAAGACTGTCAAGGAGGAAGCCATATGCACCTCCCAGGACAGGACACTGAAATACAAAATACCAGGAGAAATCTAATTTGTGTGTGTTATGTATATGCAGCGAACAAACATCACATCTCACAATTATACTTTTATATTTACAACTTTTGAAGTGGGCTTATTCTAGTCATAGACTGAGAGATAGATGCATGGAAGTTTCTAATTTAACTGTAGCAGAACTTACACCAAGCTTCTCTAGGTATAATAGTGCAATCTTACTAATTTTTATTCAGAAGTAAGTCTCATTGAGTTCTGTGGAACTTACTCCCTGGTAAGTGTGCTTAATATTGCAGCCTCAATACTGCACACCAACTATCTACTTCATCGCACAATTTTTTACAATAGGTAAATTAATTATCTGGAAGGTAATTATACCAACAGTATGCTTAAGTTCAGATAGCATGCAGGTACCCTTACAAAGAGCAAGCATGGAAAATTATTCTCCATAGATGATAAGGATTATATACTTATTGTGATTTTTACATTGTGATGTATACAACGTTGTGATTGTTATATACAAGGTGGTATAAACAGTGCTTTTTTTAATAAAAAAAGTGTTTAGGGGTACTCTCATTTTGACTCAAGAAAATCCCCATTTTATAGTTCAAATCGGGGGAAATAAATATAGTAAATGGACATTGGAGTAACAACGGAACTGATGATTCACCGTGCTAGAGAAGAAACTTAAAAAACATAAAAATAAAATTAGTTTCTTCTCCTGTTAGATTCACAAAATGTTTAAGGGTATGCGTACCCCTGTGTACCCCCAGAAAAAAAAGCACCGGGTATAAAAACATTTTAAAACAAATAATATATCAATTTTAGAGCTGATTCAAATTTGCAATGATGCAAGTCTATATATTAAAAAATAGTGCATAGAACACAAATATTGAGTGATTGTTTTTAAGCTTGTGTAAGTTACACAAAGTAAAAACATGACATTAAAAGTAACAAGAGAAGCTATAAAACAGCAGCAGATAAAACAAAATAATAAACACCAGATTAAAAAGCCAGACATAGCAAGCATTAAAAACTCAAGAACCGAAATGTCTAGATGTCAAAAGAAGAGGAGTTTGGCGTATCCGCTAAGAGAAAGGAATTTCAAAATTGTACTGCCACCACCGAAGTGTTGTCATGGGTACTTGCCCATCAGATTTCATGTATGGGCAGGACCATGATCAGAGCCTCAGATGTGACCTGGACCCCAAAGGCTTTCAAGGTTAAAATCAGTGTTTGATCAATCCCTCAAACAACAGCCATGCAATGCTAGACAAGAGTAATATGGAATGCAAGAAGCTGTCATATGCAAAAAGTGGACTATTGGCCTCCATCTGGCAGTGACTTTCAGTACATAATTTTTCCCCAGCCCTACCTGAAGAAGCCAAGGATTGAATCCAGGACATTTTGCATACAATACATGTGCTCTGCCAGTGAGAGACAGCCCTCCCCGACAATTGGATGGAAGCAATAGCACAGGGACCTCCACAGGAAGCAGGGAAAACCTCCTTATCTGAAGCTGTGAGTCAGTGTAGAAAATACCAGATAGAATCTGATAGAGCTAGACCAATGGTCAGGCTTTGCATACGTAAACTATTAAAATAATAGATTGAAAAGATACTTGGTTGTTGGGGAGTTTTGTTTTTTTTATGGGAAGGAGGGAACTTCCAATCAGTTGGGTGAATTACAGCACACAGAACCAGCACAGAAAAACATTTGTGAAACCATTCCAACTAATATCAGTGTCATTACCCTTCATCTGAAGAATCTGAAGAAGTGTGCATGCACACGAAAGCTCATACCAAAATAAAAACTTAGTTGGTCTTTAAGGTGCTACTGAAGGAATTTTTTTTATTTTACTTCGATCCAGACCAACACGGCTACCTACCTGTAACCATTACCCTTCATCGTTTGGGGAAAACAAACATAATTTTACTGCCATATGAAAACTGTCGCTGCATTGTTAAGTAAGCAGTTATGATACGCTGTGATATTAAAGATAAATACGCTTGTCAATTGAGCTGAAGCAGTTAATTAGATAAACAAAACATCTCATTTTTATTTCCTCATGACCAGCAAGAGATGGGTAGAAAGTAGCGAGTATTAATGATGTTATTTTCCCTACCATGGAAGAGTGTTTTAATAAACATACAAAGCAACTTTATCGGTCCTCATAAACCTTGATTGAACACACAGTGATAAGGTCTGTTTAAAATGTCATCTTCACAATAACACACACAGAGCCAACTCGAGCCTTAGCAATGACCTGTGTAAAAGAGGCCGCTCTGGAAAGTGCAGGCCCCGTTGTGCGATGTATATCATATAAACAGTTCAAAGCTTCTGTGACTGTTCTGTGTGTGCGATTATGGGTGGCTAAAAGGTGGGGGTTGTCAAGTGTGTATATACATTTATGTGGCACCAGCTTTAAAGGCTATTTTCTTCCGAACAAGTCTGGCTTTGGTGAAAGGTGAATAGCCTGAGAGGGCTGGGTCCTTTGAGCCAGAATGACCTTCAGCACTTAGATCTGCAAATAGAGACAATTTCACAGGGCTTTTTGAAGGAGAAAGGCCTCTCGTTTTAATCACCATCATTATCATCATCAATGCTCACACACAGCCTATGAAAATAACCTAATTTGCATGGCAAACTATTTCAAGTCCTGTGAATGGAAAGAAGTGACGGAAGAATTTTGTGGAATGAACAGCCTCGACACTTTTAATTTTCTTTAAAAAATGTAACTAGTCCTACTAATTCCAAATCCAGTAAATTGTTGTCTTTTTCTTTCTTTCTTATAATCTCATTCTTGTCATCTGTGGCCTGGGAATATTTATGGTAAATGTCCGAGTTTTTTAAAAACCAGTGACAACAGTGACACCCAATGGTACTAGGAGGCAAAGCCCCAGTCAACAGATACCATAATAAATTCCAAATCTTTTTCAAATGGAGAATACTGTATTGGAATAGACAGGAACAGCATCTGAATGGAAGAGTAACACACCAGCAATTTCCTTTTGCAATGGAAGCCTGGTTTTGATGTGGGCAGTGGTGTATTGGCAAGTGAAGATATTGCAATTCAGCACAATTTCATTGTTGTTGTTTAGTCGTTTAGTCGTGTCCGACTCTTCGTGACCCCATGGACCATAGCACGCCAGGCACTCCTGTCTTGCACTGCCTCCCGTAGTTTGGTCAAACTCATGTTCGTAGCTTCGAGAACACTGTCCAACCATCTTGTCCTCTGTCGTCCCCTTCTCCTAGTGCCCTCAATCTTTCCCAACATCAGGGTCTTTTCCAAGGATTCTTCTCCTCTCATGAGGTGGCCAAAGTATTGGAGCCTCAGCTTCACGATCTGTCCTTCCAGGGAGCACTCAGGGCTGATTTCCTTAAGAATTGATAGGTTTGATCTTCTAGCAGTCCATGGAACTCTCAAGAGTCTCCTCCAGCACCATAATTCAAAAGCATCAATTCTTCGGCGATCAGCCTTCTTTATGGTCCAGCTCTCACTTCCATACATCACTACTGGGAAAACCATAGCTTTAACTATACGGACCTTTGTCGGCAAGGTGATGTCTCTGCTTTTTAAGATGCTGTCTAGGTTTGTCATTGCTTTTCTCCCAAGAAGCATGCGTCTTTTAATTTCGTGACTGCTGTCACCATCTGCAGTGATCAAGGAGCCCAAGAAAGTAAAATCTCTCACTGCCTCCATTTCTTCCCCTTCTATTTGCCAGGAGGTGATGGGACCAGTGGCCATGATCTTGGTTTTTTTGATGTTGAGCTTCAGACCATATTTTGCGCTCTCCTCTTTCACCCTCATTAAAAGGTTCTTTAATTCCTCCTCACTTTCTGCCATCAAGGTTGTGTCATCTGCATATCTGAGGTTGTTGATATTTCTTCCGGCAATCTTAATTCCTGCTTGGGATTCATCTAGTCCAGCCTTTCGCATGATGAATTCTGCATATAAGTTAAATAAGCAGGGAGACAATATACAACCTTGTCGTACTCCTTTCCCAATTTTGAACCAATCAGTTGTTCCATATCCAGTTCTAACTGTAGCTTCTTGTCCCACATAGAGATTTCTCAGGAGACAGATGAGGTGATCAGGCACTCCCATTTCTTTAAGAACTTGCCAAAGTTTGCTGTGGTCAACACAGTCAAAGGCTTTTGCATAGTCAATGAAGCAGAAGTAGACGTTTTTCTGGAACTCTCTAGCTTTCTCCATAATCCAGCGCATGTTTGCTATTTGGTCTCTGGTTCCTCTGCCCTTTCGAAATCCAGCTTGCACTTCTGGGAGTTCTCGGTCCACATACTGCCTAAGTCTGCCTTGTAGAATTTTAAGCATAACCTTGCTAGCGTGTGAAATGAGCGCAATTGTGCGGAAATTGTGCACAATTTCATTACATAAGCTTTACATGGGGCACCATTTTATAGCTTAGTTACAAATACATTTTATCCGCAATTAGCGCTTAAAAGCTTTTGGAGTGATAACCCTTTTAAAACATTTTTAAAAACTGCTTAAATGAGAGTATTATATTTCTATGGTCCTATGTGGTAAATTAGGGACGCGGGTGGTGCTGTGGTTTAAACCACAGAGCATAGGGCTTGCTGATCATAAGGTCGGCGGTTCGAATCCCTGCGACGGGATGAGCTCCCGTTGCTCAGTCCCAGCTCCTACCAACCTAGCAGTTCAAAAGCACATCAAAGTGCAAGTAGATAAATAGGAACCGCTGCAGCGGGAAGGTAAACGGCGTTTCTGTGTGCTACTCTGGTTCGCCAGAAGAGGCTTTGTCACGCTGGCACATGACCTGGAAGCTGTACGCCGGCTCCCTCGGCCAATAACACGAGATGAGCGCTGCAACCCCAGAGTCGGTTACAACTGGACCTAATGGTCAGGGGCCCCTTTAACTTTATATGGTAAATTAAAACAATCTAAATGGTCACCACCATTTTATTATTATAAATTAATTTTCTTCCATCATACATAAAACAGAAACAAAAACAAAACAACAAATGTAATAAGACAAAAATATCAGAAATAACTAAGAGGGCCACGAATTCATTCTCGTAATTGGTCAACAAAATCTGCATTTTCTGTGCTTGCAGCACCAGAGTTCTGGTACTGAAGGAAATAATTTGTTGGTTAAAATAATAAAAGTCCAACCACAGTATAAAAACTTTCTAGCTCTTCTAAACCTTTGGAAACCTTTGTATTATTCCTGTGGTTGCAAGGCTACAAAAATGATTTCGGCAGGCTCTGCAGTCTTCCTTCATTGTGCTATGAATATCCTAGCTCCACCATTGTGGAGTCTTGCACTTTTGAACCAAAATATTAAGCACACATGTTTCTTCTTCTTCTTCTTCTTACATTCCATGGGTAATTATGAAGATCATGTTTAAATTAATAAATGCTTATTGCAAAATTATCTTTTTTTTTAAAGGATCCTTGGTGCAGTATTTCCAATTGTATGGAAAGTTCATTGCAGCTCTGCTCTGAGTTTACATTGCGAGATCAGTTAGTGTTAGTAGCCACCCACCTGAAAGCAGACTTGGAGAGAAAGAACGGAAGTCTTCTAGCTCACTCTCATTTATAGAGAGATAAGATTTAACTAATAACTGCATTGTGATATGATCTTCTTAGCAGTAAAGTGCATTACTGCCCCCTAGTGGACTCTCTCTCTCCCCACCTAATCCTTAAGTGCTTTTGGCCTTCGGAGATAACCTAATAATCTTTGGTTACAGGTAGGTAGCCGTGTTGGTCTGGATCGAAGTAAAATAAAAAAAATTCCTTCAGTAGCACCTTAAAGACCAACTAAGTTTTTATTTTGGTATGAGCTTTCGTGTGCATGCACACTTCTTCAGATACTAATAATCTTTATTAGAGATTCATCTTTATTCAAATTTTATTGTTTTAAAAAATGTGCACTTTTTAGAAATGCTTAGATAAAACATGGGTCAGAAAATGCTTGCTATGGGAGAACACCTAGCTCTGTTTTAATTTTCAAGCCTTCCTTTGTGTCATTGGGCTGTCCTAGATGAAAAAAGGCACAGATCTAATACTTAATTCTGTATTTGCAAGAGAAACACAAGCAGCTACCATGGTGCTCTGGACACACACACATTTCTAGTCTCCAGGCAGCTGTCCACAGATCTGTTGTTGCAGCAACAGGGAGACCCTACTCTGCTGCTGGCTTATATACCCTCCCCAGTCGGGTTGCATGCCCACAACCTGAGACTTTTCTTGCATGTAAGGCGCCACTTTTCTTCCCACCTCAAGATCCTCCTGGTTATAGGAGACAATAGGGACAAGGGAAGGTCCGCTGAACAGCTGATATGCCTTCCTGTGTCTCAGCCTGCCTTGACGCTCCCTTCTCTCCTGGCTCCTGCCTTGCGGGCAGTAAGACCCCATAAATCAGTGGTCAACTCTTCTGGGGCTCTCCCCTGGTCCCCTGCCTCAGTCACACATTCTTTGGAGCCCTGCAGTCCCTGACACTTTGCAATTTGAAAGAGGACATGTACTGACCTAGAAATATTGAAGCCAACAAAAGTTGTCATCACACCCATTTTACTCATCAAGCAAAAACTGAATTATTTTAATCTAACCAAAATATCTTTTGAATTCCCAAAACATGTTAGAACATTTTAGCACTCATTTTTGGAATTTGAAAGTTGAAAAATTCAATATGCCCCACTACTGCATCTTCCATACCACCAGAAGCTGACCACCCTCAGTACTCAACTATACTATACTATACTATTACTATACTATATATACTATACTATACTGTTCTATAGTCTAGAAATACTATAGTTAGTTGGTAAGCTGGAATTAGTCTAGTTTTAGAGCCACCACATTGGAGTTTATTTTGTGATCTGTTTTGACCTCTTGCCTGCTTCCCCCTACCCTTTCATTCTTAAGAGTTTCTTAATTTGACCACTGAAGTGCGATTGCCAACCTCTGGATTCTGGAATCCCCACATCTAGACACTTGGAATCCATGCTACAGAGTTTAGGATCTGAGGCATGAGAAACCAGCACATTCTCCTGAACTCTAAAAAGGTAAAGGTAAAGGGATCCCTGACCATTAGGTCCAGTCGTGACCGACTCTGGGGTTGCGCGCTCATCTCGCATTATTGGCCAAGGGAGCCTCTGCCTGAGATCAATTCAGTTTTCCACAAGCTGAAATAATTGATGTTATCTACTTTGTGACCATCTCCAATTAACCCATCTGAGAATGCATCTCTAGATGTCCGTAGGACATTGTTTATAGACATCATACTAAATCCTTCTGCAAAACATATTCCTTGGGTCATTTCATTCACCTTTGTTGGGCAAAATAATGTCTTGCTAGGTTGCTCAGTGCTTGCATTTGTTGAGTTTACAGTTCTCTGAATTTGGTGCCTCCTAAAGACACAGCTCAGTCTACTCAAGCAGTGGCCACAAGTGCAGGCATTTTCAACAAATGCACCTTTGCATCATGTGTGTCAGGTTGAACCCAAGTACATTCACAAAATATTGCAAAATAGATTTGTACTCTTCTTCAGAGGTTGTGCTTCAGAGGTGTCTCCTCCAGCAGGTTATTTAAAATTGTTAATTTAGCTGGTGCCCACTTAAGTCAATAGGAGTAGCTTAAGAACATTGCTGTTGTCCTAGTGCCCACTCAAGAAGGGACCACTGGCCTCACCTGAAGGGTGTTTCTGAGGTAGCACCAGGACAACACCAAGACTCCACCCCCATCCCACTGCTGACCAACATACATGCAATAATTGAAGACCTAAATGTCTAGAGTGCAACCAGTGCAAATATGTGTTTGTGTTATTGTGCTTTTATGGAAGTTGCATTGGTTGTATGTACTTCCTTGAGTATTAGGTATTCTTCTACATTTGGTTAGAAGCCAAACTCACTCAAGGAAGGAGTGAGTCAAAGATTCTGTTGGGAGTGATGACATTTTCCGGCCTTCAAGCAACAGGATGACTACAGCTGACTTGGTAGTTTAATGTCCATTTGAGAAATGTAGTTTCCTGCTGCTGTATTGCACAGCTGCTCTTTTCGCCTATTGGCTGTGAAGTAGTGCCCTACTTCCAGTGGCCCTTGGCAACCCTCCTCACCCCCAGCTGCTATACAGCACAGGCACAATGCAAAACACTGGAGCTAGGAAACTGGCTGCACAGCCAGAAGAGAGCACACGGCTAGTTTAGGGAGCTAATTACTGGAACAATATCCGTAGGAACCCTGTTACCATAGGTGTTGGGCCCTATGGGTAGTTCTCTGATCAGGACTGCAAGTACTGTTTCTAATATTGTGCAGATTAGAATATAGTTTGACACAGTCATACAATTCAGGTTTATATTTACAGTTTAATAAAAGTATAAATTCAAGTCTCAACATCTGTCTTCTATACTATAAAGGTTTAACAAACTACTTATTAAATAAATTAAGAAAGGTTTAAACAAATGTAGTTTTCTGTTGGCTAAGGGATGTTAAAGTAATTTTGTTCTCTACATTGTGAACAGAATGACATAAAATAGCATCAAAGCAACAAAAAGTAAGATTTGCTAATACAAGTGCCCTACTTCCTTCTACTAGATTTGAGGTCAATGCAGCACCTCGCATCCATTCTTTTAGACAATGAATAACTTAATTCACCTGCTTATAAGACTAGTCATGCTATGAATGTGTTTTGTAGAACGGATAAAAGGGACAGAGGATACAAAATGATTTAATAACTTTATCATTCAACTTTTCCAGCTGTGCTAAAATAATAGAACACAGAATTACACCATTGTATACCAGAAACTCCTTTGTCACCAAAGCATTGACATTTGCCCTACCTATGACATACAACATTCTTCCTTTACTTTTCGGCATAAAATGCCTCGTTTGTTTTAGTTCCTTATATAAACTGGGTGTTCAAAATCAATGAAAAGTTCTTTGATGGCAATCTCCTGAAAAAAAAATCTAGCCCATGTGCCACATTATTTTCTTAATTATGTTACTATTAATAAACTCTCGAAGATCTTTTTTCCGTGCATATGCATGCACAATTTCAGAAGCCCGTTTGGAACTAGCTATTTCACTTTTGAAATACTGCAGCAACTATACTATTAAATAGCCAGCAATTTCTAAATCAGAACAGAAACAATTATTTTATAAATGTAAGCATGCTTGTCTAAGAAGTCAAGCAGCTCACACTTATCTAACAAATTTATACTTCATTCTAATACACAATCATATGCATCTTTTTTTGAAAGATAAATGTAAGGGATCCAAGACCCGTTTGCTTTTATGGAACTTCCAGGTGGCTGTGCTTAGGAATCACAGCACAATCCTATATACCATGGATATTTTTATGTATGCAATGTTTCTGTACCTTCTTCCGTTACAAACCATTCCTAAGACATGATTAACTTTGTTCCAGGCAATTTGCAAACTTCTGCATAAAATAAAACAAAAATCTCAACCCAAATTTATATGACACAGATTATATTCACCAAATATACGGTAGTATATTCCTGCAAGTACGGTAATTCCCTTTGAGCAAATTTAACAGGAATCAAATTGTTAAAGGCAATTTTCTTTCTAATCTAATGTTTCACCACATGCTTATAAGAATTTGACTGAATTGGAGTTAAATACAAATAAATGGTGTATCTGTTAATTATAAATCCAAAAATTAAGCTTATTCTCTGCAATCATGCACCATCTAAAATATGTGATTTAACCTTTGGGAGACTATCTATAGCCTACTGCAGAACATTCAGAGCAAGATGCTTTTCCATATCCTTGGACAGTATTTATATTAACCCATCTTTGCCTTATCCTCCCTAAACAGCCCCATCCCCCAATTTAAAGAAATCTCACAGACATATCAAGCACTGTCTTGGTTATTAACTGAATGGTCCCAATGAAGTTTCACAAAAGAAAAGTTCATGCATACTGTGAAGTCTGCACCAAAATGAGTAATATTCATATTACAGAAGCTACTGTTCCTATTTATCTTAAAACTCTTTGCTGTATATTCCCTTTTTGCAAGGTGGCATTTAAGTCCAATTACTAGACTTAAAATGTTAAATTCTAGCCTATGGATAGAATGGTTTTCTTTTGCAAGTATACAAATAATAAAGTCTGTCACCATTCTAAAAACTGTTCTCCCAGTTGAAGGGATTATGGCCGAGATCCTAAAAGCCTCTCAGGCAGATATAAGGTTTTGCTATTATGCAGTGGGTTTTCTTTTTATTACTAGCAACAGCCTGTACTGTATTCAGCACCACCACATTGGGTGTTTCTCCCATTTGTGGAGGCGGCATTTCAGGAGGCCAATTCTAGAAAGCACCCCTGCTATGTATGTGGAGGCTACAAGCAGTCCTTTAAAATCAGGAACTTCTTTTGTAATAATCCTCATTCTCCTTTAAACTAATGTGGAACAATAAGAAAACCATACAAAATTATAGGCTTTCAGATTTTAGAGGCATTTTGTAATACTGAAACACTATTCATTTATTGTGCTGATTTTTTAAAATTCCTGTACCTAGCTCCGAGGCTTAGCTTGCTTTTGCAATTTATTACTGACACTACTATGAAAACGTATTTAAAACAAATACAATTTAGAGAATTAAAAATATTTATACATGAAAGCAGATGACAGTATAAAAATCAACTGTGAAATTAAGGGTTCATACATATAAAATAAAAATACCAACAGGAAATTGTCCCTTTAACATAAAGGGGTTGGGGAGAAAGAGAAAGGCAAAAGATATAAAAAAACTGCATTGTTAATTAACCTAAACTTGGTTTAGCTTTCTTGATAGGAGAGGTTGACCACTCAAATACTGATTTGTATTGTCAGTCTAAGCACTTACAATGCAACAACTCCATAGCATTAGAAATGTTTTCAGGACAAACTTTAGCTGCCACTAAAGCTTATGAAGATTCAATGAGCAAAATGTAGTAATAATATGACAAGCTACCGTAAGACACTTTATATTTTAATACAAAAGGATTCGTCGTTCAATAGCCTTTCGGCAAATAGGACATTCACTCATTCGATCGCCACAAAGCTGACATGTTCCGTGACCACAGAGAAAGATCATATTCTTTAGACGGTCCAAACACACGGGACACATGGTCTGTAAGAGACAAAAATGAAACTAAAGAACTGTCTGGAGATAAACAATAACCAACTATTATACCTTATTAGCTTACTACGCCTAATGTAAATACCATTTTCAGAAAGTGAGGGTGGTGAAATAAATACCATAAAAAACTCTGAAGGATACTCATCAACCATCTGTCTTAAAGTAGTGTTGCTAAAATTTAACTCAGCCATTAAAAATTCTCAAAGCACTTAACATACATCTTTAGCGGTCCTCACAGAAAGATACACCAGCAGCATTCTGTATTGTATATGGGCTTAGGCCAACTTCACATTCGCTAAATGCATTCAAAGTTTAGAAGTTTCTTCATAATTTTATATTAAGACCATCATTGCTAAGGACATAACTGTCTTTGTAAATGACATCTATTTTATACAATTATAAGGTATAGTGAAACATGAAATGAATCTGTCATACAGAAACAGACTGTGAAGCTCAGTTAAACACTTCTGAAATTTTGGAAACACACAAACCCTTTTGGAATTTCTAATGGCAACTAAAAATGAAATTTTCATATATTTCTAAATATTATGACCCCTTTTGAGTCTGTAGAACTCTGTCTGATGTGATATTAAATAAAAATGGAGGCCATGACGCCCAAGTGCTGTCTGTATCAAAGGAGGCCAGAAAGGAGACTGTTGGTCCTGCCTACAGGACAGAAAGGAAGGCAGAGTCTAGTTGGGATGACTTAGCTGATTTGTCCTTGGAAGGATAGACCATTCAGGAAACTCACTGCTCAGTTGGAGGATCACTGCTGTCCTGAAAATAAGTTTAAATATAAGTTTGGGGGCGGGGAGGGGAACAAACTAAAGGTGGCTTTTGGCTTTTTATCTGTGCATTCATCTTTCTCCTCTCCTTTTTAATAAAAGCATAAAAATTAGGGATGCTTTTGAAAGCAGGACTAGTTGTAGTTTCCTGTGGATTTGTTCTCTTTGGCTCTTGTTCAGTTCTCTGGTGGCGGGGGCGGGGGAGAAGAGACTATGGACTATATTCAGCACTGTACAAACAGTTCCACTCATGCAATGGGATTTCCCCTTCCTCTTCTCTCCCCACGCACCCCCATGATCTGCTCTGCAGTTTACGTGAGAACCATTGCTGTTTATATTTTCTGCAGTGTTTGTGCTAGAAAGTGGGTAGAGGAGAGGAGAAAGAGTAAGACATGAATAGATGAGGGAGTGCCTTTGCAGTGATTGTCTTAGCACAGGCACCCCCAAACTTCGGCCCTCCAGATGTTTTGGACTACAATTCCCATCTTCCCCAACCACTGGTTCTGTTAGCTAGGGATCATGGGAGTTGTAGGCCAAAACATCTGGAGGGCCGCAGTTTGGGGATGCCTGTCTTAGCAGTAGCATCCTACCGGCACTTTCTTGCTGTCCTGATTCAGAGGGAGCTGAACTCAACACTACTGCCTGTTAACTACTGTCTTACTTTTATCACTGTTATTTATTTTTATCATCAGCTTTGTGGATAAGGGCTGGGTAACAAGATAGTGGACTAATAGATAAAGGTTGATGAGGTCCAAATAGAAATGTCATTTCTAATAAGGATTTAAAAAACAAACAAAAAACACCCTTCTACAAGGCAGGGTTTCACTATTTGCAAAGGTTTAAAACCCATATTAAATCCGCCATAAAGTTTGAAAAAAAAGAAATGTACAGTAATTTTTTCAAATGATGTTCCTTTTGTCCTACATTCCAATTGTTAAACAAACATGAAATTAGTTGCCTTTGCGCGACGTATGTCCATGCAGCATTTTTGATGTCCTGAACCTTTCTCCATATATATATGCAGTGCACAGCATGCCTATTATCTATATTACTTTAATTGTTGTTTTAATAATTGTTAACTTGCCCCATGATGTGAAGATAAAGGATTGGTAACAAATTAAAATAGCAATAATAATATTCATAACATAAACCTTTTTATTGTTAACTTTTATATAATGCCTTAAAAAACCAAGCTTTCTTTTGACATTGATCATAAAAGTGTATCTATTTCTTTTACCTGTTCCTTTATGTCCTGCAATTGCTGCTGCAATTTCTGTACATCAGCGTTGACATTGGTATTGTCCTTGTCTTTCTGCAGAACAGGAATGTTTCCACTTGCTACACAATGCAGAGAAAAGAAAATGGTGACATGAAATACTTACAAAAGAGCTGAATCAATTTAAAAATTACTACTAGCCTGTTAATTGCATCAGAACAATGGTTCCAATGCAACCCATTTCCTGAATCAGGAAGGAGTTTGCAAATTGAAACCACTGCTAAAAGAAGAAAAATAAATTAACTCACCAATGTCATCTGTGGAGTCTTCTGTACCTTTCCCACCACAACACATAATGAAAGGCACTCTTCGTTCTACCACTGCCCGACACTGTACACATTTTTTCATCAGGCTGGCACAATCTGGAGGGGAAAAATTATTCAGATTGATGCAGGTTTTCTTACTTATTTAATGTAAAAGTGGAATGTAAACGAACAGATTAACAAGAAAATATCGTGGGGAGCCTAGAACACATATCACACCCGTTTTGCATACCGTAGTCCTCACCAGTGAATATTGATTCATCCATGTTAGGAACTGGAGACAGTTTATTGTCCAGCACAAGATAGTTTCAAAAAGGTATGCTCCTCCCACCAGCATCTACAATCAGTTATTCACTTTTATAAGCAAAGGCATGAATCTCACACCAATTTGGGACTAAGCCTTTCCTCTTCTCTGGTAAGGGGGTTGGCAGAACACCCCGTATACATGTGAGTGTGACAAACTCAGAAACTAACTTTTATATTTTAATACATACATCTTCCGATAAACTCGATCTATTTCAGTAAGTGAATTTAATCATCTTATTCCACAGAACAATTGTTAGCCACAAAAAGAACTTACTTTCACAAGCACACATGTGTCCACACGGCTGAAAGAGCACAGCTGCTTTTTTGTCTGAACATACTACACATTCTTCAATCTACAAAGAAAAATTACATAGCTCTTCAACTTTTCATAAACAAGTTTTTAGTTTCTCAATTGTAGCTCAATCAGCTTAATGTCTGTTCTGGGTACATTAGTTCAAAATATGATTAAATATAACACTATAAAGCCTATAGAATAACATGTCTTGCTAGGAAGACACAATGGCTCCAGTCTCACAACATTTTAACATTCTTTGAGTGTGTTAGCACTTAGAAAAGGATGATCTGATAGACACAATATGCTTGTATTTTTTTAAAAAAAACTTTTCACAAATCCCTCACAAATGCTCTTGAGTTAGCTTAGCAACTGATTGGTTAAAAAAAGAATGAATAAATGGACAGTCCTCACAGCGGAGTGAGGTGAAGCAGGGTCTCCTAAGCAACCAGTGGTTTTTAATTTTTTCATAAAGGATTTGGAGTTAAGGAGGAGCAGCAAGGCGGGCAAGTCTGCACACACTAAATTCTTCAGGGTGGTGAAAACCAAAGGAAACTGCAGAAATGCAAAAGGATGTCTCCCAAAATTGTAGACCTAGTAAAGGTGCAGAGAAAGTCGATCAACATAGTCATGAGGGTGGAGCACATTCTGTACAAAGGAAGGTTGAAAGTTGGGGGTGGGGTTTAGTTTCAAAAGTCAACCAATGAGAGTGGGAAAAGGTTTATAAAATTCTGCAAAGCATGCAGAAAGTGGAAAGAGATTTCCCCCCCTTTTACTCATATCACCAGAACTTGGGATCATCTAATGAAAATGATTGGCAGAGATTTAGCACAGTCAAAAGTAATTCATAAAAATATAACAGTCTGCTGGTTAGGACTATGACCCAGAGTGTCATTTGCTTAAGTGTTTCTGCTCTAAGTTTAAAATGCTGCATAAACACTTATATTTTAAGATATGTCATACTAAAATGAGCTGGAAATAAAAGCACACACCTTTGTCCTGGACTGAACTTGTTCTTTGCAGATAAGGCATTTCTTGACTCTTGGTGAACAGAGGGAACAGGTAGCAATATGCCCACATGGACCAAATAGAGTATCTCTCTTCATATCAGAACATACCATGCATTCTTCTAAGGTTTCTGAATCATTGCTGATCATAGAAGGGCTCCGGGAACCAACCTGACCACTGAACACAAATATTCATTGAGACATTATATAAATATTCAACATAATGTGCATAGTTCACCTAACCAGCCATGTACAAATGACTTCCACATGCATAACAGGGCTTTCCCCTCCTCTCCACCTCCTGCAAAATTGGCTTGGGATGTGTGTGTTTTGGGAGAACCCCCTAGAACAGAGTATATTGGAGGGGAGAGGGGGCTGGCAAGTTGCAATGCTTACACAGGTTGAATGACTGGAAAAGCATGATGTTCAATTCCAACTTATATATGTAATCATTTTGCATTATATCATACTTGGTTCTATTGCTTCAAGATTAATATTTACTCATCTGCATTGGTAATTGAGGGGAATAGTAAACAATGCACCTGCCATTAAGGTAGAAAGAATTAGGTAGAAAGAGGTGGCTATTCTGTATAGCTTAAAATCATGCCAAAGGCAAAATACCTTAAGTTTGGTAAGTATACTAATTTTTTTAATTTTTTACATCCCTCCTGGACTGCTTTAACACTCAGAGCGGCACTGACATTTAGTAAAAATTGAAAACAAATAGCAGAACAATATCTTCATTAATACTTCTTAAAACGTCACAAAGTGTGCATGCAAAGCTGAATTCATCAAAACTCAATCAGGCTAGATATTATGCAAAAAACCTGACAAACTAATATTATTTAACTTCCAGCTTGTTTTTCTTAATGTCCAGCATATGAAGAATCTCAACAAACTCAAAAGCCCTCCTTTATGGCTTTTCAAATGGTCTTGGCCACATGCACTTTTGACTGACTTTTAGTTAAATTTATGTTGGAAAACTGGCAAAACCTTGGATTATTATTTAAATATTTCAAAAACCTGTGAGGCCCACTGAAGAATAAAGAGGCAACAGCTGGGATCTAAAGTGCTGCATACAGAGTTCAGACTGGGCACAGGAACCTTTACCTCATTCCTTCAATTGGCAAGTTTCCTAGGCAGCTCAAAAATCCACTGCATGGTCAGGGGCTTTCTACACCAATATCCCATGACACACAAGGTGCTGCCCCTGGGAGACTATATGCAACAGTGTGTATGTGAACGGAAGAGCCAATTTTGATCATGGCTCATATTCAAAAATTCCTGACTTCCTGTATGATCTGGAACAGGGAGCATGCATTAAGTAATTTTCTATCACAAAGTTTTGACCAATTTCAAAATGTTGCTGAGGGCAGCATGCACAGAATAGCCACAGTGGACAGTGAATTCAAAATTCAAAAACGAAAACATTGTATGACATGTTAATTAAAAGTCAATGGTAAAATAAAATAAATGATTGAAGAAAAAGGTTCCACTAACCCTGGGGTGGAGAAAACATTTTGGCTCCAGGGGCTGATTTCAGGCCCCAACCCGCAGGACAACTTGTGGGAAGAATAACTCACCTGTGTATCACATGTCATTATGATGTCATATGGTTGTCCTGCCTGCCCATTCAAACCCCCTGCATATGGTGTACCCCAAGCATTTGGGAACCATAGCTCAAGGGGCATTGCCGCCCCATGTGTTGCACTTTGAGAGGGGAAAGGAGAAAGTAGTCTGCATTTTGCAGGCACTGCCAGCAAGTGGAACTTCTCATTGTCAATGCTTGCAAAAAGAACCTTTCTCCCCTCTCTATCAGCCCTATGGTCGGCACTTCTCAAAGTGTTTGACATAGGGCTAGGAAAGGCTTCTTTCTCCCTTTCTGATCAAGTGATTGGGAGCAAAGAAAGAAGCCTGAATATTTCAAGTATTGACTGTATACAGGAGAAATCCCTCTCAGTCAATGCCTGCAAAATACCAGGGCTGACTGTCTTTACAGCCAAACTGAGCTGGATTTAAGCCCTTGCTTGTCAGCTAAACCAAGGATTGTATACACGAAAACATTAAGAAATTTAAATGAGAACACCACTATTCATTTTAGCTCACATGAAACTAAATATTGTGAGAATGCAAATCTACCTTAATTTTATTTGCTTCTTTTAGAATTGGGATAAACGTACTTATTTATTTACAAGGTTTCTTACCCACCCTTCACCCCATAACATCCCAGAGTATGTGTGTACTTTATCAGCTGTTCTATAGCAAACAGAAAATTGGAAAGGAAATGTGGGTTAATCCTATCGCACTGCTACAATACAAACCTGACTTTTTCTTTGTGACATTTAGCCAATGCTTTACAGAGGCTAGGATCAGGACACAAGTCAAGGGGCGACTGACCCTTCTTATTACGAATACCAAGGTCAGCTCCGTTAGCTGCCAGGAAGCAGGCAATAGATGCTGCACTCTTCTTTTCTGCTCCCTGAGTACCCAGTCCCATTATCAACTGAAAGAAAGTAAATTCGCAACTAATGATGTACCTGAAAAATAATATCTTATGAGAAAACAAAACCAACAAGACAAAACTGTATCATTAATAGATCTGAGCAAATACTAGCCCTGAAGTGTAACTTCATGCCGTTAGTTCTTTTCAAAGTTCCTTGAACAGAGTGAAAGATTGTATCGTCTGGTAGTATCAAACACTGCAGGTGCAGAGTTCCAGTGGCATAGTGAGTGGGACCTACCGGGTTGCCTCAGAAGATGGCGGATGGCGGGTTTTGCTCCGGTTGAGCAGCTCACTTGCTGGGAGAGCTGGGGGGAAGCACAGAGGCACCCCCAAAGAGAGCCCAAAGGATACATTTGGGCATCTAGCAGTCTAGCGGCATCAAGGTTTTTAAGCTCTCTCAATGCTTTCTGGATCAGGAAGTGTTACCCTTCCTCTCCCTCTCCCCATATACCATCTAAATCTGCACCTTAGAGTCCTCCTACCCTATGGAGCTGATTTTGAGTATGCATGGGGAGCTTCAGAGAACATGAGAGGAGGAGGAAATTCCACTGGGAAAGTCCACTGCACTAGTGGAGCAGTAGTGTTGGATAAGATGCATGATGTTGACAGTTCTTTTGTACCAAGCCATTCTTCCCACATACCAACCCTTCATCTGCAACTCAGCACAATTCTGGCATTTGCCATATTTTAAGTTCAAATCTAACCCTCATCTGCTGTTAACACTACTGCCATAAAAATCACATAATTTATCACATATTTATTCCTATTGTTCTGCCTCAATGAAACTACTTGAATAATAAAAATTAACTCACTTTCCTAATATATACAACCAAACAGACAAATATGCTCAAAATACTAAAACGTAGATATAAATTATATTGCCAGTTTCTATCGTTTAGTACAAAGCATACAAGTGAAAAGTTAGAAGCCATGCATACTATAATTATTTAGCCCATTTTTGTTCTGTATTACTGCTTGTTAATTCAAATGACATTTTATGAACTTTTAAAAAGGAATATAAGCTGATTACTAAAATCAGAAATATTTGGGGATTTAAAAAAATGTTTTTCTACCAAAGTTGTCCATGATAATATGCCAAACTAATTCTCAATTGGCATTTATATTTAATGGAATATTATCTTTAAATAATTGCTTTTCAGAAAACAGAAAGCAGTCCAAAACAAAACAGGATCTTGCAACATACTGCAGAGAGACAAGTATAGTAGAGAAGAAATAAATAAATTGAAATTATTTACTGTGTTCTTCGATGGCTCCCAAGCAGTATCTACCTTGCCCACATCTTGCATGTCTTGGAGCTGACGAAGCTGTGACAAAGTATGATGCCTCAGGGCTTCATGGAGGGGTGTATCCCCATCTTTATCCTGAATATCCAGTTTAGCACCTGCACGAACTAGAAGCTGAGGAGAAGCAATTCAACATTTTGAACATTTCTTTTCTCACATGAGTCACAGACACATTAGAAACTCTGAAGTGCACAAGAGCACATAAATTTGCCATGCAAAGTCACTTTAATTATGTTCAGACTTATTTGTATCTTTTACAGTATACAGTGGTACCTCTGGTTACAAACTTAATTCGTCCCGGAGGTGCGTTTTTAACCTGAAACTGTTCTTAACCTGAGGTACCACATTAGCTAATGAGGCCTCCCATTGCCACCACTGCGTGATTTCTGTTCTCATCCTGGGGCAAAGTCCTTAACCCGAGGTACCACTGTATACTTTAAACTCTGTTTTTACCAAATCTAATTTTAATCTCGGGAAATATAATTAGCACACAATTTGATATGTCAGAGTTAAGTAACAAGCTGATAAGAATGGGCTGCATCTAATAGTTGAGTGGCTGGAAAAATGCAGCCAGATGAGCGGGGTACAAATAATAAATTATTATAATATTATTATTATAGTTGCATGACCAGAAGGCAGCTCAGACAACCAAACTTGCTCTTCCTCTTTTGCTGCAGCCCTAACACAACCTCCAAAATCTCTCTATAGGGTTGGGGACAGGGCTCCAGAACAGTGCAGGCCACAATGTACAGGAGGAGACTGCACTGTGCAAGGTTCCCCCATCTGATTTCAGATGATTTTCCCCACCTCCCACTATTCAGGAGTCTATTTAGTGAGGCTTATCAGGAAATACAAGGGTTACAGAGAGGGAAGAGGCAAAGAGATAGGTGGCAAAAGCTGTCTTCCATTCATGCAACCATTGGGACACAACAAAAAGGGTGTTCTATCAGCAGCTGCTTCAATTCAGTGATACTGTAAATATATATTTATTTCGTTTGACCAACACCACTTCTGATGCATCCCTATTTCCAAATTCAGGAATATTAATATAGTTGGGATAAAATGAAGGCAAAATACAAGTTTGCTGTGAAAATGTATGGAGTACAAGCTCAATTCAAACATTGCACTACACCAGGCATCCCCAAACTTTGGCCCTCCAGATGTTTTGGACTACAATTCCCATCCTCCCTGACCACTGGTCCTGTTAGCTAGGGATCATGGGAGTTGTAGGCCAAAACATCTGGAGGGCTGCAATTTGGGGATGCCTGCACTACACCATAGCTTAACATGATAGGAACAAGCTACAACAAGCCTTGGGCTTGTGTGCTCCCGAATCTTCCTCTGGGACAGCCACAAGGCATAATTCAGAAGTGTTGTTGTGCAAATAAATCACCTTTGGTAATACAAACTATGGCTTGTTTGATGTGAGCCAATTTCAAACTGCAGATGGTAAGCACAAGAACCATGTAAAGGTAATGAACAAAAAGCAGATTCAGAATGTAAGGGGGGGGGGGAGTGAGAATCAACTATGGTCTGAGAGTTCATAATGCCAGGCAAGGAAAACAAGTTATTTGTAGAATCTGCCAAATTATAAATGGAATGAAGTGAATAGTTCACATGTCAAAGGAAATGCTGAAAAGGACAAAAATAGAAGCGGTAGATATGGAAAGATACAATGTACCACATGTTAGCTGACCCTTATGACAGTACTTCTGAAAACAGGTCCCCATTCAAAACTTCACCTTTTGAACCCTACTTTTCAATAGAACTAACAAGAATATAGACAGCAAGTGTATATTTCATTTTTTTAAATGTTAATATAGCAACAGACAGTATGTGTTTGAACAGAATTTAAGCATGATATATACTAGAGAGAATGAGCAAGCATATATATTGCAGGGTCCACACAACAGGAATTGTGTGCTTGTGGCCTGGTAAAAAAAAAAAAAGCACCTAATTGTGCAACTCATCCAGGAACACTGTAACCTAGTGTCTGAGAAACTGCCTTATGGTCTACTATTGGTACCTTACCCGCACTATTTGGGTGTGCTGTCGTTCTACAGCAAGGTGCAGTGCAGTTTGTTGATTTACATTCTGGATATCCAGGTTAGCATTGCCCTGAAAGAGATGTTTCAATTGTTACTTATTAACATTAAAACCAACAAGAAATCCTGAACTGGACCTTTTCTTGGGACGTACATGGGCAAGCAGTGGGGTGGACAGATGAGGCCACTTTGCCATGTTCCCAAAAGCAAAAAAAAATTCATCTACATATTAGTTCACGAGTCTAAAACCAAATGAATATCTAACTATTTATAATAGCATACATTAAATATTGATCATGTGACATGAAAACCGCATTAGATCTTTCCATTAGTCATCTTTAAAACCCAATTTATACACAAGAGCATAACACTACTTGCAAATGGAATTAATGTAAGGAACAACCCTCAAAATGTCTTACTATATTAGACCTTCAGTTAGTAACTTTCCCACTTGCTTACAATAAGGACAGCTGCTTCTGGATGAGCACCTTACCAAATGTGCAACTTAAGCTACACTGGGACTAGCTGGTAAAATGGAGTGGGGGAGCCTTTCTTCCTGCAAGGCTAACGTGTGCGGTGGCAGTGAAAAGTGCAAATTCCATGCTAGGGATAATTATGAAAGGAATTAAAACTGCCAGTATTATTATGCAGTTATACAAATTTATGGTGTGACCACATTTGGAATACAGTTCTTGTCGCCTCACCTCAAAAAGGATATTGTAGGGGTTAGAAAAGGTTCAGAAAAAGGTAACCAAAATGATCAAGGGGATTGGGCAACTTCCTTGTGAAGAAAGGTTGCAGTGCTTGGGACTTTTTAGTTTAGAGAAAGTGGAGAAAGTGGCCTGGAGAAAGTGGGTAGATAAAAGTCCTCCCCCCTTATAATTATACAACCCTTGAACATCCAATGAAGCTCAATGTGGAAGACTCAAGACAGATAAAATAAAGTACTTCTTCACGCAGCACACAGTTAAACTCTGGAACGCGCTTCCCCAGGAGGCAGTGATTGCTACCAGCCTGGATGGCTTTAAAAGAGGATTCAAAAAATCCTAAACAAAAACAGGAGAGGGCTATCGAGGGCTACAAGCCATGATGGCTATGCTCTGCCTCCACAGTTGGAGGCAGCATAGCAGTTACTAGAAGCCACAGGAGGGAAGAAGGCTCTTGTGTTTGTATCCTGCTTTCAGGTTTCTCACAGCCATCTATATGGCCAGCCACTGTGAGAACAGGATGCTGGACTGGATGAGTTATTGGTCTGATCCAGCAGGCTCTTCTTATGTTCTTACAAAAATGTTAATACTAAAAATCAGGATCATTGTAAAATACACTAACACAGTGGTGCCTCGCTAGACGAATGCCCTGTTAGACGAATTTTCCGCTATACGAATAGGTTTTGCGATTGGAGGTTGCCTTGCAAGACGAGGTTTTCTATGGCCGCCGCTTCGTCTTGTGAAGCGTGGCCATAAAAACCTCCGATCACAAAACCTACAGGGCATTCCTCTAGCGAAAGGGGAACGAGCTGCAGCACAGGAAGAAGGCAAAGGAAGATCAGCTGAGAGGCGCTGACAGCTGTCACCGCCTCTCAGCTGATCTTCCTTTGCCTTCTTCCTGCGCTGCAGCTCGTTTCCCTTTGTGTTCCGCTGGTCTCTGCCGGTGAGGGGCAACTGGCAGAGACCAGCGGAACACAAAGGCTGTAGCGTGGGAAGAAGGGTGGAGAAGTGGATTCTTCCCCCTGCCGCCAAGCCAGTCCGCAGCAGGGGCTTTTCGGATCCTCCGCTTCCCCCTCCCCCCTGCCCGACAAGGCAGGGGTGGGACGAAGCTTCTCCAGCCTCGTCCGATCCCGGGCAGTGTGTGGTGGGGGAAAGTGGAGGATTCTCCGCTCCCCCCCACCCAACACTGTGGGGATGGGACGAGGCTGGAGAAGCCTCATCCGATCCCCGGGCAGTGTGTGGTGGGGGAAAGCGGAGGATTCTCCGCTCCCCCCCACCGCCCAACACTGCGAGTATGGGACGAGGCTTCTCCAGCCTCGTCCGATCCCCGGGCAGTGTGTGGGGGGGAAGCAGAGGATCCTGTGCTTCCCCCCCCCACGGGCTTACTAGGCGCCATTGGAACGGCGGCTAGCACGCCTGCTGTTGCGAGGGGGGTGGTGGGAGCAGCGCCCCAAAGGAGCCCTTTCGGGCGCTGCTCCCGCCGCCCCCCCTCACCTGGGTGGGCTTGCTAGCACCCGGCGCCGATGCGGGGACGTTTTCGCTGGCTGCCTTCCCCAAGCCAAGGGGAAGGCAGCCGGCAAAACACCCCCGCATCAGCGCGCTTTGGCCCCGTCACCCGGTGCCGAAGCACGCCGGTGCGGGGACTTTTCGCCAGCTGCTGAAAGCCCCGCTTTCCCCTCACCCTGCCCGACACAGCGCAGATCGGAGGAGGCTTCTCCTCCGATCCGCGCTGTGTTGGGCGGGGTGGGGGGAAAGCTGTCGGCGGCAGGGGGAGAGGAAGGAAGGTAGAGAAAGGGCTGCTTTCTCTTCCTTCGTTCCTCTCCCCCCCCCCGCCCAACAGAGCCCGCATCTGATGGGGGTTTGGAAGCCCTGTCAAATGCCGGCTCTGTCGGGTGAGGCGGTGGCACACACCTCTCTTGGCTCGGGGAAGGCAGGCAAGAGAACAAGCACCTGCCTGCCTTCCCCGAGCCAAAAGAGCAAGTACCGCTGCCGCCACCAGGCCCCCGGAGCCCATAGGAACGCATTAATTGACTTTTAATGCGTTCCTATGGGAAACGGTGCCTCGCTACATGAAATTTTTGTAGGACGAATTGAGTCCTGGAACGCATTAATTTCGTCTAGCGAGGCATCACTGTATAACGTAGCAAATGTAACTTTTGTCATATCAGAATTGGCAAAACAGATCCCTCAGAATATGTGCATTTTCCATTGATCTACCTCTACAAACAAACCAGTGATGCATGGATTATAGACAAGGCCACAGCTCACTAGAAGAATACATGCTTTGCATGCAAAAGATCCTGGTATTTCCACAGTTGCCTCAAGTAGCAGACAATGATAAAAGAACTTTTCCAGACACCATGGAGAGTCAAGTGACAGAGTAGACAATACTGGGTAAGATGTACAAATGATCTAATTCATTAAAAGGCAAACTGGCATAGAAAAAAAGTTTTGGAGCCCATGTAGATATCTTTTTAACAAAATATTGCCAAAGTATATTAAAAAAACCTTACCTGATGCACCAAGAGTTCTGCTACTTCCACATGATTATTAAGTGCGGCCAAATGCAAGGCAGTGTAGCCATCATCTTTTTTCTCATCCACAATCCATGGTCTTGGGAGCTTAGACAGTAACACCCTCATTGCACTGAAATAAAATATAGAGTACTGTATTGTTGTCCTGCAATGGTCCAGTGGTCAAGTTGCAGATATTGGGCAACATTCCAAAGGTTTCCATAATGGAAATCCATTCGTGCAATAGGACTCCTGTTTTCCTTTGTCCCTACTCTAGCATCTGCATACTCCCAAAATCTGTTGGGATTCTTTTCTAAATAAGTTGTTTTTAATCACTTTAGTGAGATTCTTTGAATTTTACTAAATTTTCATCCTAACTTTCAAGCTCAATGAGAACTATGCAAAAAGGAAATTATTACATTCCAGGAGTAATAAATTATAAACAGCTTCTCAACGTTTATCATGAAGGAAACATGAAGGTGATCTTGTACCAATGTCCTAATTATGCAGTGATATGGGGTTGCCTGAAGAAAGAAAATACTGACTGACTTTCTTATTCTACAGAAGTATATATGTAGAATGTCTACTTCTAACCCTGCCCTCAATCTCAGTTTCTTCCCTGCGACTAAGTTACTTCACATTCAGGAATGATGTTCATGGAGCTCATGTACCACCTGGTGTGCTTCAATCTGCTAGACTGACACTACATATTTTCTTCCTATTAACTTATATGAATGGAATTCAGAGACAAGATTCTATGGCAGCAACAGTGCTCCACTGCTTTTTTCTTCAGAAAATTTCCCCGGCCTTTAAACTATGGTAATTTCCCAAGAATATACATGGAACCTAGAACTTTGGTTAGAACAGAAGGTGCTGCTAGAGGAGTACAGAAAGGAAATGTATCTGTGTTATACCTTACATATATTTATTTATTTATTTTATTTAATTAATATATTTAAACAGTGGAGGGACCTAGGCAGGAGAATTCAAACATGGGGTGCCACCAGAGAAAATGGCCATTATCTATCTAATTATCATCCATCTGACATTCACAGGTTGCAAAATGGAAAAAGGCATGTACAGGTTAATACCAGGGAGTCCTTGTGATATAGCTAAGGTTAAATAATTCTTATTTGTCAATTATTTTATATTGCACTTATATATTGTATTTCCAACACATTATTCCTTTCAAATATTTTAAAACATTTAATAAGGGATGCTGTCCCCCACACCCTCTCTACCCCCTTTTCTGAATGTTGCATGTTGGAGTTTTCTGCAACAGCAATAACCATCCTTCCCTTCAGCAGTCCTCCCATAAATGGAGAGCTGTGATTACAGGAATGCTGCATTGAAATTACTTGTTTGAGGTCCATCTGATTGGAGTCCACCCTTAATTGCTTGCAATAAGGTATTTTATCAAGAGACAAATAGGAAATACCATCTTTTTAGCCATGTTTAATAAATTGTTTTGTCTGCTGTTTTCACTATTCGTAAGATATACTGCAGTATTTCCTAAGATCAACTGCCCTTGTGCTATGAAAGATTTTTAAATAAAACTAAGTACAGTTTTTCAACCTTGCTCATTAACAGATTTAGATTCAATTCTTCGAATTTTGTTTTCACACACAGAAGTATTTCTAAAATGGCATTACATTTAAATGCTGCTTATTCCTTAGTTTTTTCTCAGTATCTTTCCCCTCGTTTTGATGTCTAATGCCTCAAAACAGAGTCACAGATGCTTGAGGCTTGTGAATTCAAGATAAAAAAAAACCTAAGTAGAAACAGAATACCTCACTTTATTTGACATTGCTAAAAACATATCAGCACAAATGACTGAGCACTGTTGGGACTGCAGGATGAACAATCAATAGAGAAAGAAAGATAGAGCCACGCTCTGCCCCTGGAACTGCAACCAACAGCCGAGATACTATTTTTTGCAATGGTTGACTAAATATGGTCAGGGAAGAGAGAGGCAGAAGAGAGTCTGTTTGCCTGGGAGTGGATGTTTTGAATGCTTAGCTGCCTATAAAGCTGAAACAGTTTTGCTCGCTCACTCTGAGAGGCAAATAGATCCAGTCGAAATAGCATGTATGTGGGAGCCCTGACCTTAACAACATCTATTTGACATCTGAAGATAGAAAATAGCTACAACAAATGTGGCTGGAAACTAAAACCCAAGGAAGAAGAGAGAAGAAGCGCAACATCTGAAGTGAAGGAAGGGGGAAATATTTTATTGGGAAGGGGTGGTGGAGATGCAGGTGCATGCTGAATTTTTAAGATTTCATGAACATTTTTTTAGTTGTTTTCAACTGACAAACAAGAAGAGTTTGCCCTGCTTTGGGTTTCCTAGCAGCCTTACCCTGGATATTTTACTTTCAGTCTTGCAGCCACAAGGAACTTGTTTCCACGTATCCACATAGCAGATACCTATTAAAATTCCTGTTTATGTTTTAGATAGAACTATTTTAGAAAGTGAAATATGTATTCACTTTCACCTTCTCACTGCTCACCCTCCCACATAATGAAGAGCTGATTCAGCGAATAGAGTGAACACTCAAGATGAGATGGCTGCTGCTGATGTCTCTCTCTAGGTCACTACCTCTCTTCCAACTGCAAATGCTGCACGATAAGCTTACAGGTAACAGAGCATTAGAAGTCCTAAGTTATTCCACATGTTTAAAGGATTCCTGTCTGCATGTATCATTTAATAGATTGTTTTTGTTAATCTCTATTGTAGGTGACACTTATTGCCAGTGTGTTTAAGTATCAAGCATCCGTAAAGAGTAAATTTGGAAAAATCTTATTTAACCTAAAAACCATAGACAGGTACCTGTTTGACAAGAAATCTTGTCTTAGCTGTATTTTAGAACATTGCATCCATTGCTATCTAAGCAATTTCTAAAAGTAGTAATTTTAGAGAAATGCATCACTTCGTTCTCCCTTTCAAACCACCTCTAGCTAGCATTTTGTGACCATTTTATTATAGTAAGGAAAAAGGATGGCAATGCATTAACTGCACAACACTTTTACTAAGAGAGAACATTAAAGGTATTTTATTCTTAAGCATGATTACAATCCAGTTCAAATCTGAAAACAAGCAAGTTATAATTCTTATGCTGCATTGCTGTTCCTCCTTGTAGAACTGTGCTAGCTACTGCTAGGCTCTGATTTGCTCTCTATCAGCTGCACTAGCTTTTTGTCATGGGCTGCAGAAATTGAACATACATGGTTTTTCTCTTGTCTGACTACCATTTAGATGTTTTACTCAAGCTTTTCTCCAAATCAATACTTATGAGAACCTATTTCCTTGTTCAGATCACGAATCAATGTCACAAATGCAATTAAGCATCTTTCAAAACTGTTATTTGTACATTTCACCTCTTAAAAAATAGCTGACCCCACAAACAAATTTTATAGGTTCTTGCCACCTGAGCTTGTAATTTCTATGCCACACTAACAGATTCAATAGAAAGAGATGGAATTAATTAGATGTCTAAATATTGCAATATATCTGATATAGTAAATGTAGTAAGCTGGCAAATGACTCTGCTTTGCAAATATAGAACTATTCCATGAACTTAACTATTTCATAAATGTTCAGTAAGGACCAGCTCACAATGCATGAACTAGAGCAAACTATAGGCCAAATCCTAATATTTAGAAGATTTTCCGTCACCCGCTTTGAATTTTGTATCTTCAATAACTCGATAAAAAAAATTGTGGGAGCTACAACAAACTACTAGCATTGGGACTTTTACAAAGAAAATCATTTTCATTTTATTTGGATAATTGCCTTCAGCCTCCTGAATGAACAGAATTAAATATGGATGCAGACAGCCAGCAAACCAAGCTCAAAGTGGAGTACAACATCCCATTTCATGGATATAATTGGCACAGCCAACTTTTGATGAAGGCAGATTATTCTTCATATGCAAGCTTAATTGACAGTAAGAAGCAACGGAAGTCTAGACAAGTACTTGAAATCCTCATAGACAAACAATGACTTTTAATATGCTTTAAACTACTGTGCAGGTAAACTACACTGTGAATTTTAGCTTCACCAGCAGATTAAAACAAAACCAGTTCCTGAAATTAATTGGGAACAATTATTTTGCACCTAAGGATAAAGAAAAAATGTTTTCAGTTTCAACCGGCAATAAGCAGCTGTTAAAGCCTGTCCAGAGCACATACTTCTTTATGTACCCATATGCAGATACAATATTATGGAATGTAAAGAAGTATGTATTTTTGGCAGGTATGAACTACAACTAAAAGAAAAATGAACTAAGCTGATCAAAGAATAAGGAATCCACTTTAGTCGTATTTGGGTGAAAGGATCAGGTGAATAGTAGTACAATTTGTGAAACATTAACATTTGTCTAAGTGTTGCATATATCTTCATTGTCAGAGCAATATTGGTTGTAGAAGCAGATACTTTATTTTCAATCCTAAATCTATCCTAAGAAAATAAAATCAACATCACTAGAATAAACAATAAAAACATAACACTTGTGTAAGCATTTAGGTGCGAGAAGATCACTACTAATCAATTGAGGGTCATAACCTTTTAAAAAAATATATTTTTTAGCTGAAAACTCAGGGTAAGTGGATTTGATATTATGGCACAATGACATCTAGGCCATAAGGCACCATATACTTGCTTATGTTGCAAGCAGCCTCTCTAAATTCTCATTCAATTCATGTGTAAAGCTTTCATATGTCAGCAACCAGATGTCTTTAGTTCCCAAAGGCTTAAACTGAGGAAAGCCAATTGTTTTCAAAAATCAGAAGAATGCTAATTAAAATTTTGAGAAATTTAAAAATGGTAGATTAAATCTGAATATCATGAGGCAAAATTTGAACCACAAAGTTTGAAATTAACTTGTTATTTGTTAAACAGATTTTTTTAATGAATAGTTAATAAATGAAATGCTTGCTCTACCCCTAAACTATTACTTGCAAGAACCAGGTAAAACCTGAAAAAACAAGAGCTGAAGCCTTAAAGAAACATTCATAATACATATATGAACTCAGCTCATATTAACATTTCATATATCAAACAATTCATAAGTAGTACAGATTCTCAAAACCAAATTCTAGCTGTTACTAAATGGAGCAATGTTAAAAATATCAAAAGTTTTCAAATTCGGATTATATTAAAGATGTGAATGTTTCTCATTATGTAGATTTGAAATTGAAAGTTTTTTGTGTTTTTTGTGTATGTTTAAGCACATTTTGTTTTAGCCAGCAACCAATATTCAAAGATAGTTTGTAAAGTAACACTGGTATTATAACTAAAACTATAATCAACCAATTTATAATCTTAAGAGCAGAATTCACTAGCAGCAAAGGAAGAAAACCTTGCTTATTTCTATGGAGTACTGCCCATTTCTAGAAATAGTGCACCTGAGCAACAAATTAAAGATTAACTTTTGAAGGCTCACATTCTTAAACCTGAGCATTAACATGAGTCAGACTTTGCACCTTTTCCTGCACCAGTATTGTAAACAAGCAGCAAAACAAACCTTAGATAAAAAATCACATAGAACTCGGTAAAGTCTTGTTTCTCTTAGAACATAGCCACACTATGTCATCTCCATCACTTAGGTCAGCTGTTGAATTCTAGCTAAGCACAAGCTGAACTCTGGACATCTGCTGACACAGTTGTAACTCAAACATCTCAACCATTTGACTGACAAGGATAACAGATGCTGACATTATCAAATGCTACCATGCTTCTTTCCATGGCCACTTTTTATCCTGATATAGCCAGTACATGAAACTATTGCCATCCAAAAGAACACTCGAGCAGCTGGACCTGTACAACAGTTTCCATATAGCTGATAAAAATAGATACCAGTTTTATTGCTGCTCAAGGTTTAAGCCAAATATGTGCTGTTTCTATATTTAATAACAAGGAATGAGTGCATATTTACAGAAATCTCATCACCACCAGGACACTTTGCAACAAAGCTGGCAGGATACATTTAATGTATGCATTATTAATATACAAGTTGAATATTATCCTTCCTTTCATTTGGCTCAGTGTTTAAATATCATATTGATTTACTGCATGTACTGACATTTCTTCAAAATCAAAAGTGTATGCACTTTTAACTCTGATATCAAGGGTTATGTATTATGATAATTGAAACAACAAGGAGGTAAGAACTGTTTATGTACACACACACACACACACACACACACACACACACACACGTTCTATATTGAATGAACATTACTACAGAAAAGGCCTTATAGAACACAGAAATATGAACCAAGTTTGTTCCAAAGTACAACTGTAGAAGCATTTGTTCAACACCACTAGCAAGCTAACATTGCTCATTCTTCACCTTCCCGTAATCAGTTCTCTGTCAACAGCTGCGGTAATTAAATGTGGCAGAAGCAAACTTATATAAAAATAGTATTCTCTTTAACTGAAGTAATCCCCTTGGGAGATAAATATGATACCCGATAGCCAAGAAAAACACATTACTAGTATTAAATAGTTCAACATTCATGAGAACATTAAATTTTAAGGCCATGACTTAAAATCTTCTGTTATGAATCTTCTGTTATGATTAGAAGTTGTGATCACAAAAAGCATACAAAGAGAACAAAACCAACTATTACAAGCCACGAAAGTGTTTTCTCCTATTGTTTAACATATGGAGTTTTGCTTTTTTGAACTTTTTAGATGAGCCATTTAGGGAAACTTTGGAAAATTGCAAATTTAAAAAGGAATACTGCATACAGATCTTGTATTCACACAATAACACTTTTATGAACACAACATGGAAACCAATTGTATGCCTCTTAAACTTCAATGCTTTGCTAAAGCTGGTAAAATGGAACCAAATCACTTGTTTAATGGATTTGGTCCCCTTCAACCAGCTGTAGCTATGTATTGATCACTACAGGACAAATGCTTTCATCAACAAGATATGTTAATAATGGAAATAAGAAAATATTCAAGAAAAAGAAGGCTTTTAAAAAGCAGTCAAGCACATGAATGCAAACAAACTATCAAAAACTGACCACCAGCATCTATTCCTGGCAAACTTATAGTAGGGACCTCACTTCCAAACCAAAATCCACAATATTGGAAATTGTGTCTCATCTGCACATTCTTATTGTATATCAATATGAATTTGAGATTAACAGTTCCTCTTGTTTTATGTCACTGCTTTTTTTAAAAAAAAGAGTACATGTATGTCAGTTCTTATGAAATAAATGCAAAATACATGTAAATATATTTGTGCTACAATTCCTCTATTTTAATACAATCTTTGTAAAATTCAGATTAAGTTTAAAGAGTAGCGAGCATTCACTAAGACCTCTTTTCTATTGTGTTCTACAAAAATTAACAAAGATGAAAACGAAACCTGAGTGTTTTTTCAACACCAAAGGGCCAATACAGATATCAAGCTTAAGATGAGATGAATCTGTGATAGTAGTACTCTTTCACAAAGGCATTATGGGATCAAAAAATATCCTATTAAATCAGGTCAAATTGATACAGTTAACATGCAACTATTATAGATCATTATAGATCATTATAGATCACTATTATAGTAACTAATAGCATTACTCCAGGGCTGAAGCAGTAGGATCTAAGACTGAGTTGATAAGCTTGTTAATAAATTCAAAGAAGAGTAGGGGAAAGCATTGCAAGCAGTCTAATTTTATAGTTATCACATGACTGGAAGTACACGGTAAGTAGAATAGCTTTTACTAAAGGTTTGGGAAAGCAATCAGTGTCCAGATAAAAAGTAATTGTGTAAGCAACGGGAACAAATTAAGCAAACTTAAGTACACTGTAAACTTAAGTACATCTTTCTGGAAATAAATCCCATTGAGCTTAATGAGTTTAAGTTCTGAGCAGACATGAAGAGCATTCACTTTTAAATTAACTATGACCTGGATTGCACATAATACTAAAACAGACTATGATTTAGCACATGAAGCGGAGACTGCAGCTGCTTTGCTTCTCTATCCAGTCATGCTGGTGCTGTGAACTAAAATGTGGTTTGGTTTAACATGTCATCTGAAATCAGGCTCATAGTTTCTCTTTCTTGACAAATCACGAGCTGCAAACCTTCAATAAACTTTGTTACAGCTCATGATTTGTCTGGAGCTAAGCAAAACCATTCCTAAATTCACAGCAGAAAGAAAACCGGAGGAGGAGCAAAGCAGCTACAATCTCTTTTCCAGGAACCAGCATGCAAAGCAAAGCTATAATTCTAAGAAATGCTAAGATTTCTAGAAAAATATTAAATGCCAAGATCCTGGCATTTATTTAAACATCACCTTTTAAGATACAATTATAGGACCCAAATTAGAATGGGAGAGATGAACTAATTGTTTCTATTGAAATACATTGTTGTGAGTTCGTGCAGCAAAGAAACAATACATTTACAACATAGTTAAAATATTGCTTTCATTTTCTCTGAACAGGAGCACACACACACATACACGAGTCATACACAAATGGTTAATATTTTTTAAATAAAAAATGAAAATGAAGGCCGCACCACACAGATGCAGAGATTGTCTATGCCAAGCAAAATGTCCTGAATTTCTTGCCCACTGGGGCCAACTATCCCAACTCTGGGCCCATTATGTAAGCAGACATTTTTACAGGGTCTATGTGCATAAAACTCAGTGCATACATAACTGATGATATAAGGATCTTGCTAGTGTAATTATTTAGTTACAGTAACTTGTGGACTATTGCAATGGACTCAATTTGGGGCTGTCCTTGAAGACAATTCAGAAACTTCAATAGGTCCAAAATGCAGCAGATTACTAGCTGGGGTTCTATTTAAAAGTCTTATAACCTCTGTTTTAAAACTGCTGCAGTGGCTGCCAGTTCATTTACAGGCGCCCAATTCAAGGCGGTCATATTAATGTTTAAAGCTCAACTAAGGGCCAATATCTGATCTTTCTGCCAACCTCCATCCTTACTGGCCTTTTCAGGTGTTAAGATATGCAGAGGAAGGTCTCTTTGTAGTTCTATCACCAGCCACCATATAGGGGCATGGAATTTCCTGCTCAAGGGCAGAGCAGCAGGCCATCCAAAGCTATAAAAGTTTCCAAATGCTGCTTTGCACAGTGCAGATCCCATATAATCTCTTCTAATATATATTTTTCTTAGGCTGTCTTCACGCTAGTTTCCTGTGGCATCTACCAACAGGTGTACCTACAGCATAGCTGTCAAGTTTTCCCTTTTCTTGCAAGGAAGCCTATTCAGCATAAGTGAATTTCCCTTTAAAAAAGGGAGAACTTATGACCTACAGCCTTCTGAGAGCTGCAGAATTATGGCAGCAGAGAGAAGTGGAGGAATGAGGTGCTGGGAAACATTTTCTTATGCAACTCTAATACTTGGGAAATGTGCCTTTATTTCTAACTTTGAGGGCCAGTGTCATGGTTTTGATACATCAGTTACTAGCTATTTCATTCCAAGGCTCTTCTATATTAATCCTCTTCATGGTTTCTATCAGCATACCTCAAATACAGGTATATCACTTCTCGACCTATTCAAATTACCTGAATTTTTAAGCAATGAGAATACATATTCATTCTAAACACAATAATATGTTATAGCCATGTAGTGGTAGCTTAAACAGCGCCACATGATGGCTATTATCAGAGTCCAAAAGAAGGAATTGTGGTGGCAATCAGATAAACATGGGCAGCAGTTAACAACACAGGATAAAATAAAGGATTGAGGTGGGATGGAAATACAAATGCAGTTATACAAGAAACATCTCATAATATAAACTCACATGTGTACACAGGCCCTGCATTGTGTCTGAATAGCAGCATATATTACAGTGGAACCTTGGTTCTCGAACTTAATTCTGGGAGTCCATTCGACTCCCGAAACCAGTTCTGCAATGCTCACTTGTGCTGCTGGGAACATTTAAACCACTTAGCAACAGAAAAGCCATAATGTACGAATGAAACTTGCATCTGAACAAATGTACAGTCTTTCCCACAATGAAATCAATTTTTTTTCTTGATGAACTTTAGGAACTAACAAATGTTTACTGTACCTTGGATTTCCTCTTAGTGCAGCATGATGGAGAGCATTAAATCCATTGTTATTTGTAATAGTAACATCTGCTCCAGCTTCTAAAAGTACGGCCAAGATGTCATCACGTTTTTTACTTATTGCATCATGAAGGGGCGTGTCACCCTCAGAATCCTAAAAATAGGCATTAGTTAATTCCTGCTTATACTGCATATTTGCAGAGAAAATGTCTGAAGCAAAATTTACATTTAACAACTTGTGTTATATAAAGATTACATCTATACAGAATATAAAAATATGAATGTTAACTTGATCAATGCAAAATGTGACTTTTGATAAAATACTATGATCTTTTAAGAGGGCTCCCCATGTTTCAGCTGAGGTTGCTTTCCCCACTCCAATAACTACCACTGGAATACCTAAGGGCTATCGTGCCCTGAGGGGAGGAGGAAAAGATAGAAAAGACTGGAGAGCTGTCCATCATCTAGCATCTAGCTCCCTATATTTCAGCTGAAGTGGTCCTGCCTTCTCCCAAACTGTTACAGTAGGCTACTTGATACCTATCTTGCCCTGAGGGGAGGAGAAATACAACTTTCAATATAACTATTCCCCTTTTCAGCTTCTTTTTGCTGCTTCATTATACAATTTTAATTTATGCTTACTGTTTCTATGTAAACTGCATTGTAAGGGTCATCTGAATAGCAGCATATATAACAGTGGAACCTTGGTTCTCGAACTTAATCCATTCCAGGAGTCCATTCGACTCTTGAAACCATTCGAAAACCAAGGTGTGGCTTTTGATTGGCTGCTGGAGCTTTCTGCACTCAAGCGGAAGCTGCGTCAGACGTTTGGCTTCTGAAAAGTGTTTGCAAACTAGAGCACTTACTTCCATATTTGCGGTGTTTGCGAGCCAATTTGTTCGTCAACTAAGCAGTTCAAGAACGAAGATTCCACTGTATATATGAAATGTAAGTAGAGACCAACCATATATTTAAAGAATACCAGGCATGATGAAAATGTCTAATACATTTCCATCTATGTTTGAGGAATTTCAATAGTTATTTTGTAATTTGTTTGGAAATTATATCTGTAATTGTATCTGTAAATCTGTAAATACTAAGTGTAGTTTCCACAAACTATTTAAAGGACACCTCTTGTATAGTGTGTTGAAATAGTCCAATGTTGACATAACCAAAGCATATACCAAAGCATGCTTCGCTACAGCCATAAACTGGCCTGCAGGAGTACAGCTGGGTATAGAAGTGTCCCCAGGCTGTAAACCTGATAAGGTGATACTTATTCCATCCATAAGAGATTGAACACCCATTTCCAGATCAGCTTGCTCACCCTCATCCAGCTCATTACAACCTCTCAACATTGACTAAGAGTTTCCACTGCCTTCCTGGCATCTGATGGGAGAGAGTTGGGTATACCAAGACAATTGCACTCCAGATTGTACCATTGCACTCTAGAACTCTAGATAACGTCTTGCAATGTAATATATCAATACACCATGCTATCCCTGAACATACATGCACTCTATTAACTATGAAGCCCTTACTGTCAGATGAAACCAACTTTGTTGAAAATCTGAGACATACTGTTTCAATCAATAGTAAAGATCTCCGAGATTACAAGAGTTGTCTGTCTATGATCTAAACCAGGGATGTCCAACACGACGATCGTGATCTACTGGTCGATCCCTGTGAAGCTTTGGTAGATCACGGTCGATAGCTGGTCCCCTTCCGGCCCTGCCCCCTCTCCCTGCACTGGCCTCTATTGTTGCAGAAGGGAAGCCTGAGTTTTGAAACGGAGGCTTTTATGTTGTCTGCGTTCAGAAGGTTAGTGTCTGCCTCTGTTCCTTCCCACAATAGTGTGCTTTTCCCCTCCGTAAAAAAAGCTCAGCAACTTTGAGCTGAACCCCCAAAAAACGGGGGTAGATCACCGCCAGATTTTAAATTTGAAAGTAGATCGCAGTGTCTCTGGAGTTGGCCACCCCTGATCTAAACTATTAAACACCACAGAACATCAACAACTGAACTGATAGTAACATGTTCAAATCAAATCAAAGAATAATGGCAACAAATCAAGGTTATGATTGCATAGATCAAGGTTATATTGCATATACTTCCATATACATATCAATGCATACAGCAAGAAAAACTGCTCAAATCTAACAATTATATGGAAATTTGGAGGCAGATCCCATTTTGTAACTTTAATGTTATTTATGTACATTCAAAAAGCCCACGTTTCCATACATTTTATTGTATCAAAACAAATAATAAACAGGAGCTTACATTACCTGGAGGCTGGGGTGGCAACCAAAGTCCAGTAATGTCTTTACTACTTGGAGATGACCTTTATTAACAGCAATATGAAGTGGTGTCTGTCTACGTTTATTGCGAGCATTGAGATCTGCACTGCCTCTGTGCAAAACTTCTATTACAGCTCCTTCATCACCAAAAGCTGCATGGTGAACAGCCCTGTCTCCATCTTTGTCCTAAATGATCGACATTGGGTGGAATTAGTCATATTACTCTTGCACTGGACAATAACTCTGGCTCATGATTAAGCACTTTCTATACCAATAGCAAAACTGTCTTATACAGGCCTTCACAACACAAATTTTGTTACTGAACCAACCAATATCTACTGATGTTTTATTTATGTTTTATGGATACTTTTTACTGTTTTATTATATTGTACAGGTTGTATGCTGCCTATATATTCCTTTTGAAAGAGAGGTTTGTAAGTATTTCATTATTTAAATAAATAGCCACAAAGGAAAATGCTGCAATGGCATAAAACATCACAATTATCCTAACAGTTAGAGAAAGAATGAATGAGAATACTGTATAAAGTACAGTCCCTGTGGCATTTTGGCAAGATGTAAACAACACAAATTGTGCTACTTATGCATCACACCAGTTATTTTTGCTGTTAAAATGTACAACTATTCCATGTAATAGTCTAGTGAAGCTACAGCACAAAGACTAGGCCAGAATTCTACGGTTTAGCAGAGTAGCACATACTGCAGAACACAGGTTTCATGCCTCTTCACTTCAAAGTGCAGTCCCTATCACAATATGGATGTCTCATCTCTTGAATTGCCACTGTTAAACTATGTAACTATCACAAATTGTATTTTTCTGCATTTCATTTCCTTCTGACCTCACTGTTTACAATCCTCTCCCCAAGGTACAGGCATATATGTACATACCTGCAACTAAGGATAATACTGAATACATAAGATGAAGTGGATAGTAGTCCACAAAAGTTTATTAATATGTCTGTTAGTCTTTTAAGATGCCTCAAGGCTATGGTGATTTTGCTTAAAAAGACTGGAATCAATCAAATTAAACAGATTGCAATAAAAGAGGAGTCATAAAAAGTAAAAATATTCCTTAGCCAGAAACATTTATAAATGACTGATCTGAAAAGTTTAAAATCATTATGTAACACTAAGTGACTTCTATTAGTAGCATTTAGTTGACAAATTAAATATTTAAATACCTCAGCTTCTACATCCACATTCTGCTTCAGAAGCAATTTCAAAATATCAACATGCCCATTCTGACTAGCAGCTTGCATAGCTGTGTGTCCTGCACACTGCCCATTCACCTGGAAATACATGATAAATCAAGTCAAGACAGCTTACAAATACAGCATACATTTATTATATGTATGTATATATTTATTATATGTACATATGCTCAAGAACTGCACCAAACTATCTAGAGAACAAATTCAATATTGAATGGCAAGTAAATAATCTAACATACTTTACAAAAAATGTATTGAACACATTTTAATACTTGTCATTTGATGAACTGTCTCTTCAAATTCCAGTATCTCTTTCACTTACCAGCTTGGCTAAAGTAATGCACTATAAAGACCTTTAAATCTACTAAAGAATTTAAGATTTATATTAAAAATTTAAAAATTCCAAAGGATTATGGAATGGGGTGTCAATGATCATCCTTAAAGTCATTTGGCTAGCTTGGGTCAAATTATTATCTATTAAGACTACTTTTTCAAGACATTTTAAATGCTTATCAGTGTATCTGCAGACCCCAAGATACAGGGAAATCCAAAGCAAGACAAATCAGGTGAAGGCTACATGTCATAGTTCCCTATTTCTTCTCTTGGATAAACCAGGGCATTCCACCCAAATCCTAGCTACTTGAAGGGATAATTACAACAAATATTTCAGGATAAAACTTCCTCTTCTGGGTAAGTTGAAACAATATAAAAAAGCTTTTGATAACAATACAGTGTGCTGTACAGGAATCTAACGAAAGCAACAAGCTGAAGAACACCAGAGTTGGACTGATTTTCCCTTTTAAGCACTGTGCAATTAAACTTCTTACTTTCACTCAATGCCATTATAGCTCTAGCTGCAAAGATCATGAAAGGAAGGCCCATCTTTGCTTTGACCAGTGAGAACTGCTATTTTTTAAAAATAGGAAGTATCTTTTTGCATAAGTAGTTAAAACAAAGTACTCACATCCACATCTGGTCTCTTAAGCAAATCTTCCACTTTGGCTACATCTCCATTAGCAGCTGCTTTAACCAGCTCTTCATTAAGATCCCCAGATTCTTGAGTTTCAAACAGTTTCTTCAATAACTGGGACAATCGCTCTGTGAATAGTGTAACAATTTATTTTAATACAAATCACAATATCTGAATATTATGTTGCACTTGAATGAACTTCAATGTACTTATAACTCAAAAACACTCTTACGTAAACCAAACAAATTATCTATTTAAAACAATGTTGCAATTTGCTCCAGAAAAATAACAGCAAAAACAGATCCACCACTACATAAATATTAAGAATCATTCCCTCTAGTAGTGAACTTGGGTGGGTCAAGTGCCTATCCACTTAGAAGTAAAACATGGCCAGCAAACAATACAGCAGTACTTCTACATATTGAGGGTATTCATATGGTATACAGAACTATAGGACTGTACATTTAAAAACTCATATAGCCCTGTGAGATTCCATGACTTACAAAATATTGAAGACATTATATATAAGGATCTGGTTACTTCTGCTTCAGTGTATCTGAAGAAGTGTGCATGCACACGAAAGCTCATACCAATGACAAACTCAGTTGGTCTCTAAGGTGCTACTGGAAGGAATTGTTTTATTTTGTTTCGACTACGCCAGACCAACACAGCGACCTACCTATAACTACAATGTTGAAGAAACAGAGATAGGAAAACACTCATTTCATTGAGTGTTCAGAATGAATGGCAAAGGCAGAGACTTGTGCCTTTGGCTCCTACCTTTAGCTGTGGTTGGACAGCAGCACAGTATGTTTCCTCCCACTTAACTCTAAAATTATGGATTTCTCTATTCTTTTCTATGGACAGCATTCACTTCCACTCCCCAAAGGAAAGGAAAGGAAGGTTCTAAAGGAACCTAAAGTTGAGCAGACTGTGAGAGTTTAGAAATAGGTGTATAGCTGAGGGCAGCTGAGACATGAAATGGCACCTGACTTCTCTGAGCTTCCAGTGGTTCACTCACAGAATCTGTCTTACCAGGATTCAATTTCAGTTTATTGGCCTTCAATTAGCCTGACTCAGAACATGTAAGGAATTACTTCCACTGAAACTGCCTACAAGCTTTCTTGCACCATCTTGTGGACTGTCTGGTGCTTACTACTGATGGAACATTTTAGCTGCATCTGACCTAGTAAGGTTGCAATCCTACAAACAAATACCTGGAAGTAAACCCCACTGACTTCAATAGGGCTTTTTCTGAGGAGGCATGTTATTTATATCCACAACCTGCTTTTTTATTCTTCTGCAGCAATTTAGAACACCAGACAACAAAAGTCTCTTCTAAAATCAATTCCACTCTCCTCTGGAAACAGAATAAGTGACAGAACTGTTTTACATTAAGAAAAAATTATTTCCCTGAAAGTTAATGCAGTACTTTCACTACATATTTTTCTCTTAGATAATACAACTTTCATAATTTCACATCATGTAGACACTAACTTTCTAACTTACCCCCAGATGCATTGCTTATAGCGGAGCCTGCTGATGCTACCTTTGACACAGCAGCTGGATTGTATGTCCAAGAAGTTCCACAAACCTCTACTTTTAAGTCACTATCTGAATAGATCTGCTGGACCCTTCCAACTTTACCTAAAGTCTACATTGAAAACAAGACAGTCAAACACATTTATTATGTTATAGCTTTGTAAGTACAGATTGCATAGCTGCCAAGTATCCCGTATCCGCCGGGAAAACCCCTTTTTTCTTACCGTTTCCCGGCGGTCTCCCGTTTGGTGGAAAATCCTGGTATTTTCCCTTTAATTGGCTTCTGCCCGGCGGCCATTTTTCTGGTGCCGCTTTGCCCTTCTATGGGCACCAGAAAATGGCGGTGCCGGAAGTCGCTTCCGCGCAAGACCGGAAGTTGCGTGACGCGACTTCCGGTGGCGTTGCCCTTCTATGGGCATCAGAAAATGGCGGTGCCGGAAGTCGCTTTTACGTGTTTCCGGTCATGCGCGGAAGCGACTTCCGGTGCCGCCATTTTCTGGTGCCCATAGAAGGGCAAAGCGCCACCGGAAGTTGCGTCACACAACTTCCGGTCATGCGCGCACTGCCGATCCCGGATCTTTACGACCCGGACTTGGCAGCTATGAGATTGTAACACCCCATACTATATTTTCAATCAAGTTGTATATACCCTAGCCTCCCCCAGTCTACTGTCTTTCAGAAGTTTTGGACTGAGTTGTATGTAATGCAAGCCCAACTCATAGCAGATGCACTGAAATTAATGAACATGACTAACTTAGGGTAGTACACTCATTGAAATTAATTGAAACTAAGTTTTTAAAACAAAAACAAAAAAAATACAACTCCCATCAACCCTGACTACTGGCCATGCTGTTTGCGGCTGATGGGAGTTATAGTCCAAAACTTTGATGGTACCATGTGGGAGATGGCACCACTATTGTTTGAATCATAACGATAAGCAAAGATGAAAGCTAGAAATGTGCAGAATAGATGATTAAAATAAAATCTAGTTAATTTCTGTTATGACAACTGTCAGTGCTCCTCTAAAAAAAGGACATGCTTTTCTACCAACTTGTCCCTTACTCGCATCACAATGGCAAATGTAAGTAAATAGCTTGAAAATACATCCAGCAAAAGACATATATTCTCCTTCCACTGAGCTAATTATATGGGGATGGTGGTCTCGGTTTGCATAGGAAAAAGACCTGCCACACTTTTATTTCAAAGGTTATCACAAATATCCATAAAATCTCATTGAAGGTGTTGTTAACAGAAATTAATTATTTTCTGAGATAAGCTGCGGTTGTAAAAGAACAACTAGAACAATTGTCCTGAAAGAGGGAAATGACAAGTCTTCTTCATGTTGATTAAAGTATCAAGACTAACATTTCACTACCAAATTCTTCTATTTCCAAGCATTAAGAGACAGAATTATAGCGTTATACTAGGAATTCCTATACCAGCACCACAAGACATAAGTGGACACCAGCATCCTGACACTGATACAAGGGCACAATTGACACCAGACCATTGTGTACATGAGCCAACATCTGTACTGGTGCACAGATTTCTGCCCAACTGCCACAGCAAGAATGTATAAGGGTTCTTGCACCATACTATTAGCACAAAAACGAAAGGTTTCCCTTCAGCATTGAACAGTTCTTCATTTAGAAGAAACCAGACTTAGCTTAAACTTACAGGAAGCATTGCTTCAGCCCATTCACCGTGTCCTCTTTGAAGCAGCTTAATTCTTTCTAGGTCATAACAAACTTGGACAAGATCACCCACTTGAAATTGTGAGGTACCGCCTTCAGCACCTTGAGCAGCATCTCCACTTCGGACAACGTTGGCTTTGGTGAGAACAGCAGGGTTAAAAGTCCACCTGAAAAGTATCAACAGCCATGAAACATTATGATGAAGTGTTTAGTGTTTATATTAACTGTATAGCTACATTACTAACCAATCTTAACCCACATCTGCCAGTCTACAACTGGTTGATTTTGCAAGAATCCAATATGTCTCCATGGTTGTATCTACTAGTTTAAGAGTACCCCTCAAATGTTTAAAGTAAAATGAAATGGATTAATGTAGTCACATTTCTGTAATAAGTTACTAGCCCAACATGCTAATTCAATTTGATAACTGACTCCCAAGGCTGGCTCCCATTAAGTATTCCAGGCAAGAAATAGGGGCATAATGTACCTATTGCCACTTGGATACTGAACAACAATGTCATGATCTTCATCTATGCCACAGACTGTGCCAGTAGTAGTTAAAGTTTCAAACATTCCATCAGTCCATCCTCCATGGCCATGCTGCAAAGACTGAACAATCTCCAAGTCAAGATCAATGTTTACTAGATCACCGATCTGCAGTCCACCAGGATTTCGGTTACCATTTTGTTCACCTAAAGTTAGAAATTTAAAAAGAAAAGGTAATGTTTAGGAATCCTCATTCAATCTCACAAATAACAAAACTACCAACTGGATCCACTGTAGTGCTAAGGTTCTCATTCCGGTAGTGCAAGGATTTAACCTTGGCAGAGCAGAATTCCCTCCCCTTCTCCCTCTTGTGCACCCACTAAATCTGGGAGCTCACTCACAACCCTGCAGAGGAGATTTGGGAGGGAGCAGGGCAAGGAGAAGAGGTAGTGTAACTAGCAAGCAGTGAAATGTATGTAGAAGTGCAATTCACTAAGCAATATAAATAATAGTATCACCATTATAGCTAGTGGAAGTAGCATACAGCTAGGAATTGTTAACTATGATAAATACTAGGAAAAAAGTATTTTACCTTTAATGGTATCAACCCCCTACTAGGTTATGCACACACACAGGGTTGTATTGAATGCTGCACCAGCAGGGTTCCACTGGTACAATGGGATTTCCGTTTCTCCTCCTCACCCCAATCCCAACTCTAAATCAGTGGAAGGGGGTACCCTCAACCCTTCATAGCTGTTTTTGAGGATACGTGGGAAGCTAGAAGAGACATTCCACTGCACACACAGAATTCCACTGCATCACTAGAGCTCCAGTATTGGATACGACACAAAGACTTGAGTCATAGCAAAATTCAAATTATGTTACATTTAACTCACCAAGCACAGGACAGTGGTCTCTGTAGAAGGACCCTCCTTTCGCATCCTGAACACATTTAAGGTCTGACTAAAATAAAACAAATGCAAAGACAGAGACACAGATCTTTAGCTTAATATTTTAATACTTAAATACTGAGCCAGAATTTGTATCACAGTAGTAATCTAGTATCTAGACCAGGAGTAGGCAACCTAAGGCCCACGGGGGTCATTTAACCGGCCCACTCAGCGAATCCCCGCGCGCTGCGCTAAACTAGCACAACACGGCGCGGGGATTCAGTTCCGCAGCACCGGAAATCATGTCTGCACAGATGCAGACGCCAGAAATTGCGGGCACGCGCACACAATCCAGCCCATGGAGGGATCTCCGCTGGAGTGAACCGGGAAGGTAAACCTTGCCGACCCCTGATCTAGACCATTTTTTCAACATGCTTCCCCCTAATGTTCCTTTCGTTGTACCCTTCCTTCTGTGGCCTATGGAAATTTGAAAATAGATGAGTGTGCTTTGTGACAGATACTGTTTCAAATGCTAATTCAAGAGCACTATAAAGGGAAATGCTAGTCCTGTTGATATGGATGTAATTTTAAATTTTTATATGGTGTTTTTTGTGTGGTTTTATGTAGTATTGTTGTAAACCACTGATATATTGTATGAATAAAATATATGAAAATAAATTAATACTTTCGTCACTCATCCTGTTCATATCATGTGCCCTCTCAATCAGAGTCAACTCACAGAAGGCTTTGTCCAACACTATCGTCCTTTGTTTCACCAGTCTAATAGTACCATGTTGTATTAAAGTTTCCCAAAATAGTCTGCAAAAGCTTAACTTGTATTTCTAAAAGTGAAAATAAACTTTCTATGCACAGTAGTTAAATAGTTTTACCAAAATATATGGTTTCTATAATTTTGAACAAGCACATTGAAGTATTCTGGATGCTATTTTATCCTTTACTGGATACATAAGCAACTTATTTTAAAAAGTAATCACTACTGAATATACCGTAGATAACAGCAAAGTCTAGTATGTTTCTTCTTCCCTAACTCTTGCTTTCACTATTCCTAATCCAAGTAGCAGCCATCTGGTGCTATCTCTGAAGCAATTCCCATTGAGTAAAGGTCATTCAACGCATGTACACTAAAGTGTGAAGTGAACAGGAAGAGTCTTCTAATCTGTATCATCTGGAACTAGAGGAGTAAACAAAGGAACAGGTGGTGTATAGGCCAGCCATGTGCTGTTCAAAAATCTTTCTCTTTATTACTTGAGGAAAAAAAGGTCCCAAGTACTAAACTTGAGGTACTGGCAGTTTGCATCACGAAAAGAATACATCATCCACCAAGTTATATGAACACACACCAGAATGATCCTAAAAAATGAAAGGCTGCTAACAGATTATCTCAGAACCAGAACATTTATTTTAAGAAAATACCTCAACTGCAAAGCAAAACACATATGCATTCACACAGCACGCTGCGATGTTACAAATATGCTTGCTATAATCTGACCCTATATTTCTAAGGATTAATTGAAATGTACTGCTCTTTTTTCACTCCTCTCACCAATTCAGTGTGATCAGAAAAAATCAAAGCATGTACATGAAAAACAAATGACTGAGCTGCTTCCAATAGCTAGGCATGCCTTTGCCTAAAGAGGAAGGAAGCAAAAAACCTTCCAAAAGAGGATTCTAGACTCAAATGATACCTTCTATTCAGCAACAGTTGTTTCAAAATAAAACTATTTCCTTCGGAGAAAGATGAATTTAAATACAACAGCCAACACAACAGGAATATAAGTATAATCATATTTACACATTAGTTACAAAATTTTGGCACTGGTATACCTGTATAGGAAACTTTTCCTGCATACGAAATAAATCACAAGTAAGGGTCAACTGGAAATTAGTAAATCACTGTTTCCAAATAGAAAAGGAGGGGTGAAGTTTGATTAGACAATATTTGTGTAAACTACTACTAAATGCAGTAGCAGTAAATTGAGATTTTTAAAAAAGGAATAATGACTTCACTAATGTGAAGAAATACATTTGACATACTATTATAACAGGTATGTTCATGTTTAATGAATCCTATTTAACACATTACTTTATTCTGCTGAAACAAAGCATTTCTCAGTTTGCTACATAGCACTGTCAAACTGGAGAAAAGTAAAAACTTTCCCAGTTTTGCCAAAGATTCTGTAGTACTATTGGAATCACATGGGAAGTTCACTTCTAAACCGTGAAATTTAATCAAACTTCAAAGAGCACTAAAATACTATGAAACTATCCAAATATTTACTACAGCCTAGGATGTAAATAAATTAACATTAGGGAATTAAACTCTTTTCAGCAATTGTCTCATTTATTTTGTTGTAAATAAGTATCTTACTTACGAAACTAAATGCGTCTGATAGAAATAGAAACTAGCTCAAAAGTTGTAAGTAGTTTGCATGTTTAATGAACTGAAACCAGACTTGCATATGCATGAGTTGTCCCTACAGCTGTAGGAACAATGAAGTTGCTAATAGCATGCAAACTGACAGAAGGATGTAACAAAAGAAGATAATAGCACAGAGCAAGCCGTTTTTACTATTCCCCCATGAAGCAATTTTACTCTTTGTATTGCTTTACTCCTTACCATGCCCTCAAAGCCAACTCTGTAAAGGTTTTTAGCGCCATTGTCCCATAAAACATATGCTGCACTGTGTGGACTTGATGCACTCCAGTCTTGGATTTCAGTGACCTAGCAAAGTAAAGAAGAGGAATGGGAGTATGTTGCCAAAAAAAGTAAATAATCTTTACCCACAACCTATAGATAAGAATGCTTCCATTTATTAATCATTTGCTTAAAACAGTTGTGCAGCACCTTTGACTTCCCAGATGTTGCTGAACAACAATTCCTATCATCTCTGACCATAGGATGTGCTTGCTAGGGCTGATAGGAATGGAAGGCTAAAGGTTACTGTATCCTAATTTAAAACATTTATGGTATATCCTACTTGTTGAAAAAGTTCAAGACAGCCAAGAAACAAAGTTATAATATATAAATAAAAACACGAAAAACCCAAAAAACTACATCATGATTTAAAAATACATAAGGCAGCACCAAAAAAATGGAAAGATAAACCCCTTAACAACCAAAGGTTTTCAAAAAGGAAGCTCTTCACATGGCAATAGATGACCATCAGGGAATGGCCAAGGTGGCTCGCTCTCTGGGAAAGGAGTTCCAAAGCCTGGGCACTGCCCCCCAAAAGCCATCTTCTCTGCTCTTAGAAGATTTTGGAACACACAGGAGGGTCTCTGTTAGTGACTGAATGCTTGCATATCAGCAAAGTAGCAAGCCAAGTTATGCCTCAATATTTACGCACATTTAGAGGAAGAGTCTTAATTTTCAAACTAAAATCAGCTATAAGCACCATGTCTTTCTTGAGTCACAAGCAAACAGACAAACCCCCATTTTTTATTTTTAACCAAGTAACAAAAGTGGAGTTTCCTTCAATTTAAACATTAGTGAAGTAAGCTTACACAAAATATAAAAACACTGGACAACCAATAAACTGACAACATAGCAAAACGTAAAACAGATTAATTTGTCTTAAAAACCTAGCATATCAAGATAAAGCCTCTCCTAAATAAAAACATGCTTAACCCAAAGAGAATTTCATTAAGAATGTGTACACCCCATGCACACATACCCGGATCCGATTCAGGGCCCAATCTGGCACTTCAAAGCAGCCTCAATCCAGCAAAGATCTAGACCAGTGCTAAATTAAGAGACTTGCTGACTTTAATCAGGGTTTAAAACACTAATTAAACAAGCAATCATGGGGAGTAGGTGATGTATGCATCTCCTTCAACCCCTTGACTTCCCCACCCCCCTTTGGATGGGCCCAGGATGCTCTGGGCAAGCACAATCCAACATGGGACTGCCTCAACCTGCTCTAGCTAAATGCCAGGTCAACCCAAATTGGTCTGGGATGCAGTGTAAGCCAGTGTAGATCTCTAAATTATGTATCTGGGTGCCACTACAAAAAAGGCACCGTTTCTGTACTCAAACAGGTGTGATTTAGTGAAAGGTCAGAGTCTAGAATGAAGATTCCCAAATCCAGTTGGAGAGGTTCATATGAGCATAAAAGGTAAAGGGACCCCTGACCGTTAGGTCTAGTCGCGGATGACTCTGGGGTTGCGGCGCTCATTTTGCTCTATAGGCCGAGGGAGCCGGCGTTTGTCTGCAGACAGCTTTTGGGTCATGTGGCCAGCATGACTAAGCTGCTTCTGGCGGACCAGAGCAGCGCACAGAAACACTGTTTACCTTCCCGCCGGAGCGGTACCTATCTATCTATTTGCACTTTGACGTGCTTTCGAACTGCTAGGTTGGCAGGAGCTGGGGCCAAACAACGGGAGCTCACCCCGTTGTGGGGATTTGAACCGCCGCCTTCTGATCAACAAGCCCTAGGCTCTGTGGTTTAGACACAGCGCCACCCACATCCCGTACATATGACCATAAACAGGCCTTAAATAACTGGGTCCCAGACCACTTCAGTTAGAAAAAAAAGCCAGCACCTTGAATCAAACTGGTAACCAGTGTAACTGGTGTAAGATGGGGTTAAATGGTCTTGCTCCTACCATCCTCTTAGCAGCGACATGTTGAACCATATAAAGCTTCTGGTTCTCTTTAAAGGCAACCTAACTTAAAGGATATTGCATTAATCCAATCTGAGCGTTACCACTGCTGATGTAGGCTGGTTTTTCTATTGAAGGTCACAACTGGAGAGTCATCCAAAACCACTATCAGACACTCCTGACTACCAACATGACCTGAGCATCTAAGGTTAGCATCAGATCCAGAATCCAAAAGCTGAAAATTTGGGTCTGTCAGAGGGAACATAATCCTATCCTGTTCAACAGAATTCCCCACTAACAGTACCTCTACCTTGTCTGGATTATGCTTCCATTTGTTTGCCCCCATCTATTTCAGTATTGTCTCCAAACAATGGCTTGGGGTGTCTACCACCTCCCTGGAATTATCTGGTAGAAATGTATAAGTGGAGCTGTTACTGGCATTAACAGCACTTCAGGTCAAACCTCTGGATGATCTCACCCAATGGCTTCCTAGATATGTTAAAAAGCTTGAGGGACAAAAAGGAACCCTGTAGTATTCTACTCACCAAAACCATGAGGCAGAGCAGCCTTCCTCCAGCACTGCCTTCTGGCATCAACCTTCCATAAAGGACTAGAGTGGCTGCAACACAAGTGTCCTCAAGTTCCAAGTCAGCAAGCCAAACCAGACACAATACCAAGGCTGATCCAGGAGAATCAGTAGGTACACACATACCAGACACCCAAATCTATCCCCCAAAGGACAATAAAGATATTTTCTTTCTTGGAACCAGGCCAAAAAACATATTAGGATGGATTTAAGCAATTGTCATTATTCAGTACTAACTGGAAAAACCACCAAGCATTTTCAATAGCAAGTTTAAAAGGCAAGTTAGAAGCTGGATGGTAGTTAAGGTCAGTCAGTCCCTTCTCCCCACTCCGCTACACAAAGGGTCTCAATATGTCTTCATTTATCTCATTTCCCTTAGAGAAGCATAAGTCACTTCTGTGGTCCAGGTAGTCCATGGGCAGGCTCTACTTAACTATGAGGGACCAGGATCAAGAATACAAGAATATATAAGTAGACTGTATTTCCTCAGGTATCTAGTGTACCATCTAGACATGTAATAGTGGAAAAATAATCACTATAATACTGTATGACTAGATGGTATACTCACTATATCCATATTTGGCTCTGCTACTATGATGAGATCCAAGTTGGTACAGATACTACGGTAGCAACTTGACCTGTAAAATATATTGACAGCCGCTCTTCCAGAGGGTGATGAGGGCCTCAGCAGGATTGTCAAATACCTCAGCAGAAAAATCCCCCAGACACCAAGAATACATTTGAATCTGTAAGTGCCCACAGGAGCATCAATGCAACAGGTCCACCAATTCTGAATAATTCTTTTGTGGCTGTATTCAAAACCTAACTAGATACTAAACTGTGCATGAGGGAGTTGTCATATTCTGAACACTTACTTTGCCTCGACGTCCATTGCCGCCATCCTGATCTTCCCATTGCCAATCAACTCCTCGTACCACCCTGGCACCTGTGAAGATTCCTCTTGCAGTGATTTTCTTTGATTTACGGCGAGACTCCAGCAACACCCTAAAATTTAATATCAAATGGTAAGTTACAAGAAATATCAGATTAAAAACAAGTTGTTCAATAGCAAATCTTTAATTTTCAAGAATTAAAAGGAACTATTTTGATTAAAACTATGCGCTCCTTTGCAAGAATGTATGTGATAGAAATTAAAATAAATTTTAACACATCTTAAATTTCAATACGTTGAACATCTCATTATCTGAGGTGGTGACAAGACCCTTCTATACCCAACACACTCATAATTAGGCATTTTAATGAAAATGAGCATTTAAAATGTACCTTTCACTTCCTGGTGTGGTTATTCTGTAAAAGCGATGTCTAAGGTGATGTTTATCCCCATGATAACACACAGTGCATAAGTCATAATTGGTGCATTCTGCACATTTCCATCGAATACCAATTATTGGTTGTTGGCGACAAGTATCACACATTGTTCCATCATGTTTAATTCCTGTGGAAAGGAATAGAGTTAGAACAGTATTTTGAAATGCATAGATGCAAGCACATGCAATATACAAGAGCACATGCATCAACAGCATATGCATACACAAAACAGCTTGCTAAACAGCCAAGGGTTCCCCACCACTGCTCCATGTAACTGAGAACACTGAAAAAGCATTACAGCTGGTCAGTGAAGGCTCCAATACTCAGATGTTCTCAGATGAACTTATTTGAGAGGAAGGGGACAAAGCATTTTAACAATGTAGTCCTAAGCGTGTCTACTCAGATGTAAACCTCACTGAGATCAGATAAGTATGCATTAAGTCAGGCTTCCTCAAACTCGGCCCTCCAGATGTTTTTGGCCTACAACTCCCATGATCCCTAGCTAGCAGGACCAGTGGCCAGGGATGATGGGAAGTGTAGTCTCAAAAATCTGGAGGGCCGAGTTTGAGGAAGCCTGCATTAAGTACTCTCAGATAAGTATACATAGCAAGAGTGGGAAAACTTCTTTAGCTCATATTCCCTCATGGCAAACCTTCTAGGGGCCATGCACCTGTGATGGGCAGTACCAGAAGCAAAGATGGACAAAAGCAACTGACGTCTTACCTTTGTACAGCAAGTTACATTCCAGCCACACAAAAATCAGTTCTCCCCAACACATCTCAGCCACAAACATTTATCACAGGACAAAGGTACACTCCAGCCAGGCAAAAACATTCAGGGAGGTTGCAGATCAAGGCTGACAAGAGGTGTGGGAATGTTGGTCAGATACAGAGGCCATCTTGGATCCCTGGGCCTCAGCTGCAATCCCAAGACTTATCCAAGAGTACCGTAAGTCCCATCAAACTCAACAAACTTACTTCTAAGTATACATTCCACTGTAAATGTAATTTTCAAACTATTCAAAAACTCTATTTTGAAATTCTATTAAAATACTTGACATATTTTAAAGATATAATTCAACAGCAATGAATTCCCTTGGACTGCTTAAGTCAGGCATAAGCAACCTCGGCCCTCCAGATGTTTTGGGACTACAACGCCCATGATCCCTAGCTAATAGGACCAGTGGTCAGGGATGATGGGGATTGTAGTGCCAAAACATCTGGAGGGCCGAGGTTGCCTATGCCTTGCTTAAGTGTTAAGAAAAACTTATGAAAGTACTAAGGATGTTTAACATACTCATTTTAGCATGTCCAAAAAGCAACTGTCATGTATATTTACAATTCTTAAACTTCCCAATTTGACTGATACCATTTTAAAGGTAAAGGTAAAGGGACCCCTGACCATTAGGTCCAGTCGTGACCGACTCTGGGGTTGCGCGCTCATCTCGCATTATTGGCCAAGGGAGCCGGCGTACAGCTTCCAGGTCATGTGGCCAGCATGTCAAAGCCGCTTCTGGCAAACCAGAGCAGCACGCGGAAACGCCGTTTACCTTCCCACTGTAGCGGTTCCTATTTATCTACTTGCATTTTGACGTGCTTTCGAACTGCTAGGTTGGCAGGAGCTGGGACCAAGCAACGGGAGCTCACCCCGTCGCAGGGATTCGAACCGCCGACCTTCTGATCAGCAAGCCCTAGGCTCAGTGGTTTAACCACAGCGCCGTATCCATTTATTACACTACCAATTAATTAAAATAACTTTTAACTAACCCTTTCACATAAAAATATAGTATCCGTTTTAGTATCCATTTATTACACTACCAATTAATTAAAATAACTTTTAAATAACCCTTTCACAGAAAAATATAGCAATGGAAAAGTATCTGTCCCTCATCACGGGGCACAAACTTAATTTTCTGCCCAACTTCTTGCCTAATGGGCAAGAGTGACAGTACTGGTAAAATGTTAGGTGATGTTTGTTATCAGTACTGAAAATCCCCTAAGGCAATATGAATATACACATATGCATGCCCTTTACACTTTGCATGTGATGCATCAAGTGTGGAATGCCCTATAACAAAGACTACATTCTTATGCACACTTACTTGGGAGTCACATTATGTTCAATAGGGGCTTCAGAGTAAATATACCTAGAATTGGGCTCCATTATTAGTTAATATGCATAAACTAAGAAAAAAGGCTAAGAGTATTTTAATAAAAATTTTGAGCAGGAAAATGTACAAACCACCTGGTTTTGCTTGTTACTATTTACTGAGATGAATGTAGTTTGTTAGCAGTTTTGAAATGTTGAATTATACCACAGGCACTAAAAACCACCTTCTATCTGTCAAAATAGGGACACCTGCCATTAACATTCACTTGCAAGTTTACTGCTAGAAGGAAGATGCTCAACATAGTTGCATTCACTTTCAAAGAACTCTTTCAAAGTTACCACAGTCAAAGGCTACAATCCAGTGCACGCTTACTTAGAAGTAAGCACCCCTAAAGACCAGGGGGTGGCTCTTTTGATTAAAACAGCCAAGGATCACCCTATAAAATCCCAGACCTAACACCACCAACTGGGAAAAAGTTGCAAGGAAATGAAGACTTCCTTTCAACAACAAACGACAAGGTTAGATTTGTAGGTCCCCATTTTCAAGAAGACAGTCGTTCCTGCTGTACTTATTGCAGCTTTATAAATATAAATTTTATTTGTGCATTCAATAAACAAACACTTATACCAAAGACCTATACTCAACAGAAGCAATAGTTCTACGCATTCTTGCCTTGAGCAAGCCCACCTGCAGTAAATGAAGCTTGACTTCCTAGCAGAATGAGCACAGGGTAGCGCTTGTCGCCCCTTCTGCGCTGCGTGGCATCCCCACCCGTCCGTTTCCCCTGAGTCACATATTTTTTTGGGGGGGGGGGTTGTAGGAAACAGAGTTTCCATCACAGTGAAGAGCCCGAGGGCGGGCAAGCCCATCGCAGGCATCAGGGGGCCGCCTGGATGTCTACCGACTACCCAAGCCGGCGCCCCGACGACGCGACGCCAGCCACGGGCAGGGCGTCCTCCACGAAAAACAATGTCCTCTTTCTCTCTCCAGCCTCGCTGGGAAGCGACCCCCGCCCCACACTCCCCACTCGGCCCGGCTCGCGACTCGAGGCGCCGTCCCCTGCCACCATCTCACCGGTGGGCGCGCTGTCGAGGATGCGCAGGTCGTAGGCTCCCGAGCAGCGGTAGTTGGCGGCCGTGCCGTTGTCCCACACCACGACCACCTCCTCGGGGCTCTCGAAGCTGCGCACGGTGCCCACGTGGCCCTCGCCGCCGTCCTGCTTCCCCCACTTCCAGTCAGGCCCCCTCACGACCCGGGCCCCGACGCCCTCCACCATCACGCGGTTATTCCTCGAGTTGCTCATCCTGCCTCAGCGCTTTCGGCCGACAACGGCGTCACGGGCGGCGGCGGGCCGTTGAGGCCAGTAACGGAAAACAGGGAGGTTGGGGGGGGGAGGGCCCGAAGGCTGCGTCCACTTCGACGCCGGGGGCAACAAAGGCGGCGAGCCAGAGCCGGGCCGGCCGGTCTCCCTCACTGGAAAGGGGTGGGGTCGGACGCGGCCTCCGCCAGCGGAGCGCGACGCCTGCAGCTTACTGGCCGCCTCGCACCCCTTTTCCTCCCCGCGATGGTCTCTTCCCCCGCTGAAGGCGCTCGCGCCGCTCCCTACAGGTTCCAAATGCAGGGGCGAACCCGGCGCTTCAGCTGATCCATCCGGGCACCATGGCGGCAGCGCCACCACGGCCTTGCGAATGGAGGAAGGGCGACGTGCCCTCCTGCGCATGCCCCGGTTCTGCCATTTTAGCTGCCGGGGGAGGGAATGACCCCCTTTCGGAACAAAGAGGAGAGTTTCATCAGCGCCACCTAGGGAGCCGAGACGTGTACTGCATTTTCTAAAGGCGTTTTCTGTTTCCGCTTTTCCTTAAAAACTTTCCAAAAAGGTAAACGGGGATTTTGTCTGAATTGAAAAGTGTTTAGGATTGTTAAGTACACACGTATAGATGTTCTGCTGCTGTCCATGGATCCCCATAACACTGCCCCTTTTAACAGGCATCATCTCATCACACCGAACGTGACCAAGATCTTTCATCCAAAGCGTCGAACTGTTTCTTGATAATGGTAAAAATCATTTAAAGATTATGGCTATAAAACAAGAATATTACACACCACTCTTATGTGCTTAATCGAGACGGATGCTAGTTCCATAAATGTATGGGTCCTTGGTACACAAAACTCGGTCCAGGATTGCAGTCTGAACGTATCGGGAAAATAATATGGGCAAAGTACTTGCTGCCAACAAAGTTTTTATTAAGACAAAAATATATAACCTCAAAAAAAACCCTGGTATTACAGGCATGCCTTACAAATAATAATGTGTTCATTAACTTGTTTTTGTTTTGTTTTTTAAAAAGCTTTGGAGATTTTACTATATTTCATCCACTGGAATTACATTGAAAGATGTCATCCTTGCAGATATCCTTACTAATAATAGCCTGGTGATAACTTCCAGAAGACTAGCTGTATGATTCTGTTGGTGCAAAAAGCAGCCTTAGACTAACACTTTTATTATGACATATATGCCTTTTTTGTACTAAAGTCCACAAGATTTTGATTCCATGTATCGCACCAGCTGGCAGCCTTAGAAACTGTCAAACCAAATTCATTACTTTCCCCTTACCACTGAAAACAAAAAACAAGTACAATTCAAATTCCACCCAATAGATGGCAGATACTAGCCATCTAAAGTTGCGGCAGCAGGGATGGGGGATTATTTTAAAAAGTGATAAAACTGCAGGTGGCAACCCCCATTGTTTTCTTTCAGGTCTTGGGCTTTACTGATTCCCTGAGGAAGCCTGATGCAATGTGTCCTGAGTATTAATTCGGGAACTCTATTGTTATACCCCTTCTGCCTCTTGAAAGAATAACTCTATACAAAGCTGCGTCAGTGTATGGTATCTTTCCCAGCTGTGTGCATACAATACATTTCCTGGTACATAACAGCACCCTTCATGCAACACATGTCCAGCTTCCATTTTCGTTCTGATTACCTAGCTAACAATTTCCTTCTAATGGTGCCTTTGTTGTTTTTCCTTATTGCTTGATAGTGCCTTCCTAGCATTCCATCCCAAGCCTATTACAGCTAGCCATTATTCAAATATGCTGGTCTCAACTTTTGATTTGCTTTGTCATTCTATACATGATGGAATTTTCTTTTGCTTTGCAGGTGCATTCCATGCACCGACTGGTGGCTTAGCTTCCGACACAGAGTATCTTTGGGGTGGAGTGGGGTGGATGGCTGAAGATGACATATCATGTGACCAGGAGCAGGGTTGTACAGCAAGACCAGATGTACACTGAACGTTGATGATGAACTACAAAGAAGGGGAAGTTACTATTAAACACAGCACACACTGGATTGGATTATAACATTTTTATTGTGTTGCTCAGAGAAATCTGTTTATGTAATAGCATACAAATGTTGTTATTATAAATGAATAAATTTGTTTATCAGAGCAAAACAGTTATATAGATTTTACAGTTTTCTTGCATTTTTCTTTCTTGGCTCATAGTCATTGTGCTTTTTGTTCCCTTAAGGTTTTTCAAGCTTTTTGGGTCAATGGCTCCCTTGACCAACTACATTCTTTCTGTGGGGATCAGGAGCCCAGTTATGTCACTCCTTGCCTGCAGAGCTGGCAGCCTCTCACCCTGTTGGAGTATTCCCTCAGCCTCTTCTCCCCTCTCCTTGGGAGTCCTTTGGGCAGTTGCAGCTGCTGCCCCAGACTCTGAGCTTTCCCTCCTCCCTTGCCACAAAGAGAGGTGCCTCCACAGGGGCCTGGGAAGCAATCCCTGGCCAGTCCCAGAGGTACCATTCACCTTTAACATTTAGTCATACAAAATGTCCCAGGTGCAATATCCAGTTTAAAAAGATATCTAATAGCAAGAGGTGGTAAAGACCTCTGCCTGAGACCTTGGAAAGATCCTGCCAGTCTGTAGACCAGGGCTAGCCAAAATCAGCCCTCCAAATGTGGAAGAACTCCCCATAAGTTCCAGGCAGCACAGAAAATAATTGTGATGAGAGATGTAGTCTGGAAGACACCAGATTAGCCGTTTCTGCTGTAGAACATACTGGTCTGGGTAAACAAATAGCCAGACCTGGCATTTTTATTTTTATTTTCTATTTATTTCATAAAATTTATATACTGCTTGAGGGGGGGGGAGCAAACAAACTTCAAAGTGATTTCTTATCTCCAGCAGGAGGAGCTAACACGGTTACTGTATTTTCCATGTTCCTACGTGCTTGTGGGATTCCTGCAGCCATCTGGTTTGCTTCCGTAAAAATCTGAGTCCTGGACTAAATGGATAATTGAGGCATTAAACAGTTAGGCATATGCTACTTTCAGTGAGACTGCCACAAATCCTGATAGCGGAAAGGTATGGACATTACTGAAAATGGATTTGAAAATCATTAATCCGTGAAGAGATCAGCCATGCAAACCTGGAACTTCTTGCAGGCACGTTGATTTCAATGTCCAGAATAACCAAAAGCATCAAAGCTAATATTTGGACAGAGGTCTTTCCAGTAGCTGCCAATATTGTTGTTTTTTTAGCGTGTGGCCTCCACAACAAAGGCCGATCTAGCCACGTCACCAGGAAACAGATAGTGTCCGGATAACCAGCGTCACGGCCTGGTTGCCACGAGCAGCTTATATATATGCCGCCCCCGATTCGGCTTCAGCGTTTGCAGTCAGGATAAAGGTCGGTCTGCACAGAGAGGAAGGAGGGCCAATCAATGCCCGCGTCCTGCCGATTCGCAGAAGGCCGGCTCCAGCCTCAATGCCCACCCATCCTCCCCAGGGAGAGAAGGGGGAGCGAGGGCGGAGCAGCGTGTCCTGCTATGCCCTGTGGCGAAGCAGCGGACGGAGGCGGAGAGCTTCTTGCTGCTGCTGCAGCCGCTGCAGGTGGCTGCTTTTCTCGGATCCTTCCGGAGGGGGCGCTATCCTGCTTGGACTCAGCCTCGACGGCAGCAGCAGCAAGACCACCAGCATCCTAGGCGTAGCCGCGCGCTTCCCCGGGGCTGTAACGTAAGCTGCAGCCGCGCAGCTCGGCGGCGACTTCTGGAGAGATGAACCTGCAAGGGCTAACCCAAGAGGTGTCCTTCTATCTGGAGAGCCGCGTCCGGGAGGGGCTGCTGGCTTCCGGCGTCGGGTGGTCCCTGGTGCTGTGCTTCGGTGCCGCTTACGCCTGCTATTACCTCAGCAGCATCGCCAAGGTAGGGGGGCTTCTCGCGTCCCTTGGGAAGCGGGCCCGCGGGGCCGACCCCGGCCAATGGAGAAGGGAGCCGCAGGAAGCGGAAAAGGCCAGCCGAGGTCAGCGCCAGGCTAAGCCCATCTTTGAAATAAGCAGGGCAATTGTCCTTGGCTCGCCTTGGGTGCAGAGGCGGCGGGGGAAGCCTTTGCAGCGCGCAGCGCCCTAATGCAGGTCGATGGCTGCTGGGCTAGTTTGAGGGGGGGGGCTTTTCGTTTTCACTGGGAAGGAGTGAAATGCAGGTCAATTTGACTTTGAGTTCCCTGTTGGCTGGGCAACCTGGTGCTTCGGGATTGCGCAGCGCATATTGCAGGTGAAAAGCAAGGTGGAAGAGAAAAACAGTGAAATCTCAAATCTGGGGTAAAACATGTAGAATTATATACACTATTTTATACACACAATCAGGGACCCAGGTGGCGCTGTGGGTTAAACCACTGAGCCTAGGGCTTGCTGATCAGAAGGTCAGCAGTTCGAATCCCTGTGATGGGGTGAGCTCCCGTTGCTTGGTCCCAGCTCCTGCCAACCTAGCAGTTCGAAAGCACGTCAAAATGCAAGTAGATAATGCGAGATGAGCGCGCAATCCCAGAGTCGGTCACAACTGGACCTAATGGTCAGGGGTCCCTTTACCTTTACCTTTATACACACAATCACACTTTACATGAGGAGTTGATGTCTCCTTCAGGATGTGTATAGTTTTACTTTTGCCTCCTAATAAGAGCCCAGCTAGAGCAGACAGACCAGAGGTCTAGCTAGTTAGGGACCTTGTTTTCTTCACAGAGTGGCCAAAGGTATGCCTCAGGGAACCTCCATTTGCAGGGCAGGAAGGCAGTAGCTCCTCTCCTCTTGTTCCTCCGCAAGGAATGCTTAGAGGTATACTGTCTTTGAACCTAGGGGTTGTTTGGATTAAGCTTTAGTTTGTTAGCCTCATCAGCCCATTACCACTCTCGGCACTGATTTAGAACATGGACAGTTTTCTGGGTAACAAATGAAAAAGAAAAATAGAGCTGCCTGTCATCTACATAATGGTAGTATTACTTGAAAAGCATTGTACCAAATACAGCACTAACACACACAATAGATGTAGGAGCAGCAGTAATAGATAAAAAACAAAGATTTAGAATTGGCGGGATGGGTTTCTGTATAATTAGGAAGTTCTGTGAAAATAAGTTGTTAGGAAGAACCTGAAGAAGGGGAATAGCTTGAGCAAAGAATGGATCTTGCTCCACCAAAGCCATGAATAAATTTAAGACTACAGTACTTACTTAGGAGCAAGTCACATTGAACTCAGTGCCAATACGCTTGCCTTTTTCCTCTCTCTAGAAACCTCAGCTGGTGACAGGCAGCAAAGGCTTATCCTGTTTCCTACAGGACCATTGCCCTGTGGTGACAGAAACATACTATCCCACTGTGTGGTGCTGGGAGGGCCGTATTCAGACTCTCCTTCGCCCTTTCATCACATCTCGACCATCTGTGCAATACCGGAAGTAAGTGCCTCTGTCCTTCAAAACCTTTCTTCTGTGAAATATTTATGAAGGTTCAATCATATTCTTTATAGATTGGTTCTGTACTGTTACCTCTAACATAAGATCTTAGCGTGGTGTACTGTGCTATGTTAGGCCCCTTCAGGAGTTGCCTTCCACATGTGTTGGGTGGAAGGTCAGTTTGAAGGGGGAAACCTATGCACATTTAGCTGAATGTGCACAGCCGGGATTCACAATCGCACAGGTTCCACATTGCATAGACGAGCCTGTATGCATTCAGCCAAAATGCCCATGGGTGCATGGAAGTCTGAGGGCAGAGCTGGTAAAAGGGGAGTCATTGGGATGGGGACAGCACATTTTGCCCTGCCCCACCCCTCTTCACACCATTATGGAACATGTGGAAGGTAACTTCTGAAGGGACAAGTATTCATACATATATGAGAACTGGTCACACTTCTGAGCATCATATATTATTGTAGCTAGTGTTTTTGAGGCACTTCCAGTATACTGAAGAGCTAGGCTGTATGCACATGACAAACCTCTGGGCTCGGAAAAGGCACCAGACTGGTGGAACGCCGTCTGTTTCCTAAGGATTCCTGAGAATTTGCTGTGATTCCAGTTAAGTGGGAAATTTTACTGTCTATTTAAAGGGTCTCTGATATTTATTTAGCATGGGAATGAATGGCTCTTCCATTGTTAATGGGAATGTGGGTGCAAAAGAGCTATGTATCAAGAAGTTTCCCACACACACTTAGTTCATATTCTGTTGCAGAAAGCAGACCTAAAACTGGCTTCTAGGTTTCCTTTTCAGAGCTTTTGCACTTAAACAAAGTGGTCAGATGTTTGCTCCTCAGTAGTGATACACAGCAGCTGCTAGACAGAAGCAGCACAGATGTTTTTATTTTGGTATCCTAGTCATGTGCTTGCTGACACTGCTCTGCTTATGCAGCAATACGTTTTTAAGGTTGACTTAATAGTTTCACCTTGGTTGCCCTTTTTTGCTACTGTACATTAAATTAATGCATATAGAAATATGTTTAATTATTTTTAAAGAACTGCAGACAGAAGAGCAAAGCAGAATCTGTTTTACCTCCCTCTCCATCCCTATACAGTGGTACCTCGGTTCAAGTACACAATTGGTTCCGGAAGTCTGTACTTAACCTGAAGCGTACTTAACCTGAAGCGAACTTTCCCATTGAAAGTAATGGAAAGTGGGTTAATCCGTTCCAGATGGGTCTGCGGAGTACTTAAAACTGAAAGTACTCAAACCGAAGCGTACTTAAACCGAGGTATGACTATATGTGCTTACTCACCTAAGTCTAACCAAGGAGTCCACTTGATGGACCTTGACCTGCATAAACTGGATGCACATCCATATGCATGCCTGAATGCAAATGCTCTCTGCACTTCATGGTTTCCCGCTGAATGTGCATTTGGATTCATGTTCTGGAGAGGGGAGCATGTTTGAATGTGCACCTGAACGCATTTTCCACAAAAAGCAGTGTAATCCAGTTAGAACACATCTGATTTAGACCTACTGTTCTTGATCTAGCCAATGATCTACGGTATGCATGGACACCTGTTTCCATGTGTGGATTTGATCAGGTTGGCTGACTCCATGAGACCAGTTCTCATGACAGCACATGCACTTTCAGGAAACCAGGAAGCACCTACTGCTCCTAACAACTGCCACTGCTGCTTCTCACAACTTGAGAAGAAGAGCTTAAGCAGGTTTCCTGTGGAGATTGGGCTGTGAGATTCTGCACCTTAGGGCATGGGTTGAGGCTAACTCCTGACTTGAGCCATTATTGACATTGCAAGGGGCATTCCACCCCACAGTTGAAAGGATAATTGGGCTCTCAGCTGCATATTATCCCGGACCAGTTCATTCCCCATTTTAAGACCCAAGCTGAAGGAAGCAAGTAGCCAGCTGTGCCTTGTCTTTCAGCCAGCTGGTTGAGACCTCATGCCTGCCTGCTATTTTCTGCTGCCAGTGTTTGGAGACAGCATGAAAGCAGTGTGCATGCCAGCCCTGACCTATTTTTTCAAGCAACAACACATTATTATTTTTTGCATACCTTGAGGAGTAGTCCTAAGGTGGGGCCTCTCTTTTCTCCCATTCTCCTACTCAGTGTGTCCACCCATGAAACATCTGATTAATGAATGGGAGTGAAGGCAGTAGAGTGATTTTTTTCTTTATTGTTGTTTTTGCAAAGCTAATCATTGTTGGTTTTTCCAGTGAGCTTATTACAGCAACCGATGGAGGGCAGATTTCACTGGACTGGTTTGACAATCATGATAGCATTCATTACCCAGATGCCAGCATCAGACCCACTATCCTCTTGCTGCCTGGCCTCACGGGAACTAGCAAGGAATCCTACATTCTCCATATGATTCAGGAGAGCAAAACACTGGGCTACAGGTAAAATCAGTTTGGCTTGCTAATGTTTCTGTTTTAACCACTCGGATTAAATTTGCACAAGCGGGAAGCCACAGTCATATGTAGCAGGTAGAGGAGTAGCACAGACAGCACTTGGAGACACTTTTCATCCCTTCGTTGGCCCACTGGCAGAGGAAGAGGAGTGTGGGGGGGGGAGCGCACCACTCCTGGCAGCACAATTCCTGCAGGGTTCCATTGCAGCTCCCCCCTCCCGGTGCCAGAGCATGAAGCTCTGCCACTGCGTTGGCCCTGACTTTCCACCCACCAGATCTGCCACAGGCTCCTTTGGTAGCTGTCTCCATGACCCACCTCCAGTCTCCAGACCGTTTCAAAGATGGTTCCTGATGTTTTGGGGGACTTCAATCAGGGATCCAGGCAGACTTAGCTTGACTGGGGTAAATAACTGGTGACTACTTTAGCATAGTGGCAAAGAAGATGAGCTGTGAAGTCCCTGGCTGAAATCTGACCATCCATGAACTCTGTTAGTGGACCTAGGCAAGTTACTGTTACTTAGCTTCAGTCTGCCAACCCATCGGCACTAAGAGCATAATAATGGTAATAATGAACTGCTTGGCAAGGTTTACTGAGGTTATGTATGTGAAACACTTAGGGAAAGGTCACTATCAACCAATACCTCTGCTTGTAAACCATAGTGCTGGTGTTCAGACCCCAGAAACTAAATGCAGGAGTGTGGAAGACAGGGCAGGAGTGTGTGTGTGTGCGTGCGCATGTATGTGCAGAGGGTGGCCCTCAATGGTCCAAGCTATCACCACACAAGCATAAGCTTATGTGGGGGGAAGGAATTGGTCTCAGAGGATGCAAGCTCTGGAATGCATGTCCACCAAGCCAAATCCATCACAGTGAGAGAAAGGGAAGTGGAGAGGGAGAGAGAAAGGTTTCTTTCAGCAATGAGAGGAACTTGCCCGTCTCCACCTGGGGCTGGGAATAGGATTGTTTCAGTAGAGGCAGAGACTATTACATCCCAATTCCATACCAACCAACATTCCTTTCAACAGTGAGGAAGCATTGCTGTTTTACCCGCCCTCCCGCCACGTTAACACACTCCCTGTTTATATGTCATACGTTTGTGCAAAACAATGTGTATGTTGATGTCCCTGTTTTGAATAATTGGCAACTCTATATTTTTAAACTGGAGCAGCTTTGAAATGTACGGATCTTCACATCCAAAGACCACACAGGTTAACAGTTCTGGTAAACGGTGCTCTTCTGTTTTTTTAAAGGTGTGTGGTTTTAAACTATCGAGGAATTGCTGGTGAAAATCTCTTGGTAAGAATTGCTCTTAAATTAAGTAATAACACTGAGCAAGCATAATGTTAGTATATAGCATGGGTGCGAATACCTCCAAGCATGCAACACTTCATAAGCAATTTACGGTAATTCCATCTCTGGCAGGGTTTGTTCCTCATTGACAATTGTGCCTCTTTATCTCATGCAACACAAAGATAAGAAAATAAAACAGTAAGTAAATGTCATATAAATAAGGAACCTACATCATTCACTCACCCATTCATTCATTCATTCATTCAATTAATCAGTATTTTATCATGATTTAATTGCATTTAATTAATCTACTAAATGATTTACCTACATAGAAATTTATCTAACTTGGAAAACAAAATAGGGACTTCCAGATTTGTAGATTCAATTGAAACATTACTGGAGGTTTGTGCAGTGGACCCCAATAAGGAGGCATGGACAGCTGTCAACGGAGACACTAGTTCCAGGCTAGCCCTTTGCGAGAGTCTTGACAGAAGGAGGAAGCGGAATGTAGAAGCACTTCTCCCTATCACTTACTGCAATAGATGGTGTTGAGTTGTAAGGCTTAGTGGTTGTCATGCTGGGGGCAAGATGAGGCTAGTGTCAAGGTCTGGCATGTTCAGGCAGCTGCCAGGCTTCAGATCTATGCTGAAAAGGGCCCAAAGTTGATCCCTGACCTTGCCACAGTGGCCACTCTTCTTGCTCGCTACATAGGAGAGGATAGAAGCTGCTCCTTGTCACTTTCTCTTGTTGCTTGATTGCTTGCCTAAATGGTGATGGTAGGAAAGAGGAGGAGGAGCTACTGCTGTTGCTTGCTTTCTCTCTTCAAGACAGCGGTACGGAGGGCCAGTCCTTACATCCTCACTTCCATCGCTCCTCACTCACACGCCCAAAGTGTGCAAGTGCAAGTAGTGATGACAACAGGGAGCAGCTCCTTGGTCACTGTTGGTGACAAATGGGCCAGTGGACCCAATCCCACTTCTGTCCAGAGGGGGAGAGGGCAGGTGGGTGAACAAACAGAGACTGCTGCTCCTCACTATGGCCTACATCAGGGGTCCCCAGACTTACCGGCGTTTGGGCTGGTTCCCACCGCGCCGATCGCGCGGCGGGCCGGCGGGCGGGGCGCGCTTCCAGGGTGGAAAAAGCGCCAAAAATCCATTGTGCGCATGCGTATGGGCCTCCCCCGACCTGGAAGTGCACCAGAAATGACCTCTTCCGGGTCGGGAGAGGCCCATACGCATGCGCACAAAGGATTTTCGGCGCTTTTTTCTCGACCCGGAAGAGCGCTGCCGCGCTGCACGCCGTAAGAGCGGGCGGGTGGCGGGGGTCGTCGCAGGCCGGATTGGCAGGCCAATTGGGCCGCATCCGGCCCCCGGGCCGTAGTTTGGGGACCCTGGCCTATATGTTCACTTACCCATTGGCTCTCTAGACAATCAAGCAGGATATAAAGAGATGAGATACTCAAGCGTAAGGAGAAGCTCATCAAGGGCAACTTTTGCAGCACCCCAAAACCTAAATCCAGCTCTGGAAGTAGGTTTGTAGGCAGCATGTGGAGATACAGAAGCAGCCTTCCCTACTTGTTTGGATCAGTGACCAAACAATTTTAGGGTTTGTGAGGATTTAAGGTACCCTATAAGCTCACATGGTCTTCCTTCCTTCCTTCATTTAATCCGCCTCCCCAGAAGGCATGGAGATCCACATTCAGTGCATCCTTCCTATCTCTGCAAGCTACAAGGTGCCGTGGGCTGAGGTGGTAGAGAGGGGTGATAAAAGGGTCAAGCTCACGTAGCATTGCTGCTCCATATACTTTTTGAAGGATGTCACTTTTACTACCACTTCAGATTTATGTATTTTTGTGATTTCATACAATAAACCTACAACTTATGTGGGGGTTACGTTCCGGGGATCGTGCCTAAAGCCAAAATTGTGTATAGTCCAAACCCATTGGGTTCAATGGTGGGTGAGATTGCCAAAGTCATTTCCCCCAGAACTCCTTTTCCATCCCTTTTTTGCCACATGTGTAAAGCTGAATGTGCACAAGTTAAATGCATTTAAGATGCGGGCTTAATATACTGTAAACAGCCCTGTGATTCTCAGATGAAGAATGGTATAGCAATTTAATAAAAGAAGTGAAATAAATTTATTTATCTTTCTCCCAGTAGTAACTAAGAAGATGGAGGAGTCAGTGAGAAGTTATATAAATGATTAAGGTCTTGGTCTTGTCACATAACAGCTGTTGACAGCCTCTGGAGAGGATTTTTGCATGTGAAGCACAGTGTACAGTTTTACACATTTAACATGCTGGTTTCAAAGTATGAATAATACATTCTCTTAATGAAAGAAATGTGAGAATCCATTTTCAGCATACTTCTGGAGATGAATGTACAAAGCAGTTTTGTGGCACACCAAGCCTTTTTCGATTATATATCAGATGAAGTGAAAAGATCTTTTGTTTAGCTGTACTTTGTGAAATGCCATGTAATCGGCTTTGCCTGTTTTTGCAATACACGGCTGTATCCCCCTATAAACAGCTGCAGTTGTAACTCGTCCAGTGTAGAATTTTTAGCATAATGATTTAAAATCCAGTCCTAATGGTTCTGAAGCGATAAACAAGAAATGAGTTAAGACAAGCACAGGGACATGCAAGTAAGTTATCGTAATCCTCAGAGCACTCCCTCATTTTGGCAAACAATGCATTTAAAAAGAATTAAATTACAAATAAAATACCGGAAGATTAATGGTGCAATGCTTCGCATATTTACTCTGTTCAGTGTGGCTTGCTTCTAGTTAAGCATGCAGAGGACTGTGGCTTAAGGCACACTTTCCTGGTGATCAACCCCATTTAACTAAGTGGAAATTCTGGGGTAACATGCTTAGAATTGCACTGCACATTGCCAAGCAAATTAAGAGATTCCCCCCCCTTCTAATTAAATAATTTAAAGGAAGCTGAAATTTTAATGTCTCTGCCATCTGGGAGTTTAGCTTGTGGAAGAAAACAGCAGTGCAATCATATACATGTGTACTCAGAAGTAAGCCTTGCCGTTTTATTTATGTCATCCGGCGGGCAGGGAGGGTGGAGTCCCATTGAGTTCAGTAAGTGAGTATTAAATTGCAAGTGTAGAGTTCAGCCTAAAACATCTAATGGGGCCAGTCTGAAGAGTCATTGCCTTGAAAATCAAGGTTTCTCCCTTTTACTTAGTAAAAGGTAAAGGGACCCCTGACCATTAGGTCCAGTCGTGACCGACTCTGGGGTTGCGCGCTCATCTCGCATTATTGGCCGAGGGAGCCGGCGTGTAGCTTCCAGGTCATGTGGCCAGCATGACAAAGCCGCTTCTGGCAAACCAGAACTTAGTAGCCAGAGACTATTCTGCGCACACATCTGCACTGAGCACAGTGCACACATCTGCACACACATCTGCACTGAGCACACATGTGCGCACACATCTGCACTGAGCACAGTTCCCTTTTAGATAGATTGTACATAAACTACCCTTAAAAAGAAAATGCTATGCCGAAATATTCCAAGTTTTGTTGATTTTGTAGCTCATCTTGTAATGGACTGTGATGGATGGAGGCAGGGGGAAAAGAAGGTGGAGCAATGGAGACAACAACAAGTGGCGTGGTTTTAACCCATCGGATGCCAATTATTAGCTGTAGGTCTTCATTTCAATTTTCAGCTCAGCCATGGACTCACTGCTTAGGCTTGAGTGTCCCAACCCAGCATTTGTTGAACTAAAGAGGAAGAAGCAGTTAATCAGCCCCGAATCTGCATATTACCTACCTGCATGCACCTCTCCTACCAGCTTCTTCTTTTTTGTTTCAGACAGAGCCCAAAAATTAAACACTTCCGGCATTTATAGGGGAGAATTTGTGGGTGTGGAAGGGGTATCCATGGTCTATTTCCCCCAGAAGTTCAAGTGCCTCCTGTAGGGTATGGAAGCCCGTGTTTCCCTCTTAATGTCTAAGCTCTAAATTCTTGTTCATGAAAACACAGCATAATAAGCTTGCTTGCCTTTCAGATGCCACAAGATTCTTTGTTATTTTAGGATCTAATACTTCTTAAGCTTCACCCTGCCATCTGCATAGTAAGAATAATAATGCTGGCTTGCTTTAAAAGTTTGCTTAAAGAGCAATGTTTGCAATATTTTGAACTTTAAAGGAAAAAGCACAGTGTTTAAATATTAAATCATGTCATATGACCATTATAATAAGTCATATCAAGCAGTAGGCGTCAGCACCCTTACAACTTCATTGTTCCACAGGACAAGTGGGGCAGGTTTATCCTACCTTGCTATGGCAGCAGCAATCCAGCTGAAAGCTTTTATTGGTTTATCCTAGATTATGGTACAAAGTGCCTTTAGGAAGTGGTACAGATGAGTTACCCACATGCTCCTTTTCTGCACAATTCCGCACTGCGCAAGAACTTGGTGCACAATGGATTTAGTGAAGGTGGCTCTTGCCAGTGTTGCTATGCTTCCGTACGCTGTTACGGTACTCTCAATCAACTTTGGACACCAGTGCAACAGTTATTGCATCTAACTGTGTGCACTGATTTGTAATTGGGCTCCCAAGTCTAATTACAAATATACATCTTTTGTAGAATACCCTTCCTTAACATATTGTGAGCTTAGTAGGATTTAATTGCTTTGCAAAAGTTATAGTGTAGCGGGGAGAGGGAGTTCGTAAAATTTTAGTAGTGCTGCTATTAATACTAAAAGTGAATGCATTTGAAATCGTACCTCATTGAATATCATAACTTCTAAAATCGTCATTGGCGCTTGTGTTAATCTTTTTGCATTATATTGCTGTATCAACCAACCTGGTGCTGCGTTGGCCTTGGCTTAAAGGCAAAACAAGTGTTTATTATACTCTCTCCCACTTTTGGTTTCTTACAGACCCCAAGGACTTACTGTGCTGCTAATACAGAGGATTTGGAAACCGTTATTCATTATGTACACAACTTGTACTCCTCAGCTCTGTTGATGGCAGCAGGTGTTTCTATGGGCGGGTAAGTATTTATGCAACATAAATCCCAGCAGTGTAACTCTGTGGTCATTAGAAACCAATTTGCAAATGCCCTCAATAAAGATTCTGTATACATAGCACAGACTCCATGGGAAATGTACTAAGTCTAATTTTCCATCATGTTTCTACTTCTTCTTGAAAGAAAGTTTAGAGGGGAAGAGTGTTCCCCCCCCCCCTTGAACCTTCCACATGATATGCTTTTGTTTACCATAATCACTTACAAGTTTATTTGCTGGAAACTAATGGTATCTCTCAGAAAACAAGTGACAATAATTGGCACATATGACTGGTGGGAGCTATGTTTGAACATTTAAGCAGCATTTTATTTATAAACCTCAAACCTGAATTAAGGGCATCTGCAAGATAGTAATCAGTACTTTATTATTATATACATCTTGTGTGATTGTAGGATATGCTTAATATATTTAATGTAACCAGTCTTCAGAATTGTGGGATGTGACCTACATCTTGTGATACCGTTTATTGTATTGGGCCAGACACATTCCTTCTTGTCTGTGTTTGATTATGGCAGTAGGGTTGCCAGACTCAATAGAGGACAGGTCTTCTGTGCCTTTAATTGCCCTGCTCTCTTTTGAGTCTGGAAACCTTAAAGAGAAACCAGCAGACCCTTTGCTTGGAAATTAAACAAAGGGTCTGTTGGTTTCTCTTTAAGGTTTCCAGACTCAAAAGAGAGCAGGGCAATTAAAGGCACAGAAGTCCTGTCCTCTATTGAGTCTGGCAACCCTATATGGCAGTTGGTTTACAAGTCATTATCATAGGGTTGTAGTACCATGAGGGAGAGATGCATTGCTGCTTACCTGAGGCAGTCAGCTCTGTGTAACTGTTTATATTCCTTAGGGATTTGGTTATTTTTAGTAGGAGACTTCTAAGACATAAACACATAATCAAAAGCCTTGTACACTAGTCTGTTTGTTTATTAAAGAATTTGTATAAAAGGGAGGCAGCAAAGAAATGTTTTCTTCCCCTCCATTTTTATCTGTTTTATTGTGCATATGGACCATCAGCTGTAAACTGGAACACATTTATCCTTACCCAGTCTTTGTCGTTCTTCAAAAGAGCGGCACCAGGCCAGCTAACACTAAAAACTTTTACAAGACCTTTTCAGACATCATAAGGAATGGAAGCAAAAATGTTTGCCACATACAGTCTGTATTGTATACACAACCTTACATCTAAAAATGGCCCCAGAGGGATGACAAAAATTTGCTGCTGCTGACACTAATCTCCGAAGCAACAAAAAAACCAACAACACCAGATTGGCTGATTGGCTGTGATCTATCTTTTGCCTCTGGAATGGGCTGTCCTTCCTGTTCCTTTACACTGTAACCCCAGTGCCTTTGAAAATTTGATCCTGAGGTGGTGGAGATACTGTATTGGGGATAGTGTTGGAGTATAGTGTGGCAAACTGTGGGAGGAGCAGGAAGTAGGCAGAAATTGCATCTCCAGCTGCATGAGGTTTTTTTCCATAGGTGGGAATAATATTGTTGACTACCAAACAGAGTTTGGGCAAGAAATACTGCAATACTATATCCAAAGCACTCAGGGGAAAACACACATATGCTAATACCCACGACAGCTTTCTTCAGATTGAGTCAGATATCAATCCAGTGAGTTTAGGTAAACTTTTAATTTAGTTGGTTGAAAGTTTCAAGGTTATTATCCGTATCATAAGCCATGATGGAAGCATATTAAAATGTTTGGCCCCACAATGCCATGCACATGATGGCCAGTATTGCCTTGACTAGTTTCAGCGCTTCATCTCCTACTACAAATGTTTAGGACTGAGGTATTTTCATTTGTGATTTCTTCTTCTCTTTACCTATTTGTTTATCTCTTGTTTGTAGCATGCTCCTTTTAAATTATTTGGGCAAAACCGGCAGAGAAACACCATTGAAGGCAGCTGCAATTTTTTCAGCAGGATGGAATGTTTTTGAATCTGCAGACTCACTGGAAAAGCCAGTGAACTGGCTTCTCTTTAATTACTACTTAACCAGCTGTCTACAATCTTCAATTATTAGGTGAGTCAATCTCACATCCATTTTGAAAGACAATGTATTAGCATGAAATTCAGGTTCATTGCCAGTCATGTCAAATATGTTATGGTGTGTTGAAGGAAGCAGTACCCAAGTGAAAGCTGTCATCTTCGGCTATTTTTTGCTTATGTGGTTACTCTCAGATCTCTATTTATTTTACAGACATCGGGAAATGTTTGATAGGCTGTTCAATATGAACCTTGTCATGAAGGTATGAGGGTTAGCCATTTGTATTTCACTTCATGTTTTATTTTTTACTAACACTTACATAAATCCTTTACTTGAATTCTGTACTTCAGGCTAAGACCGTTAGGGAATTTGATAAGCAATTCACCTCAGTCATGTTTGGCTACCCTACAATTGAGGATTACTATGCAGATGCTAGTCCATGCCATAGACTGAAGAGAATTGGAATTCCAGTGTTGTGCTTAAATGCTATGGATGATGTCTTCTCACCAAATCATGGTAAGTTTTTTCCCCTTTTAAGAAGATGCTGTTGGTTGACCTCAGCGATTAAGTTGTGTCCGAAATAGAATGAGAAGTTAGTACAGAACTGGGTACACAAGTCACCAAATATTGCACCAATAAAGGGTACATAATAAAAATAATTATGGGCTGCTTACAGAATATCTAAAAACCTAATAAAAACATCAAGCCTTAAAAACCTCCCAATACAGGGATGCCTTCAGGTGTCTTCTAAAATTGTGTAATTCTTTATCTTCTTGACATCTGAAGAGAGGGTGTCACTAGTGAGAAGGTCCTCTGACTTCATAGTCAGAAAAAGAAGCCTTACATAAAGCATGTGTCATAATTCTTGATTTTTTTTGTTACTGCATAACATCTCTGGCTGGCTCTAGTTTTAATTATGTAAAATGAAAATATAACCTTTAGCTGCCCAGAACCCCAGACCTTTGAACATCATAGCTCAGTTAAAGCTTACAGTATATTACTGAAACTGGTCTTCATAAAATAGATCTTTTAAAACTCCATTCTGCTCACAGCAGAACTGCACTTCACCAAAAACATTCACTGTGTTATAGACTGAATGATAGTTATGAGAGAGAAATGTTGGGATGGGAGCTTATACTTTGTTCCCTTATTTCTTTAGCCATACCAGTAGAAATTGCAAAACAAAATCCGAACGTGGCTTTGATTCTTACTTCTTGTGGAGGCCATATTGGTTTTCTGGAAGGACTGTGGCCAAGAAGATGCACATACATGGACAGAGTCTTCAAACAATTTGTTCAAGCTGTGTTTGAGCATGGAAGCAAAATCCTTAACATATAGCAACTTATCAGAACCATGACTGCAGCACAGCGGCATATTATGATCAGGGTAACGAAGCTTAATGCACATGATTTAGCAAATAAGCCAGCAAATGGATGAAATCCATTATTAGGAGTGAAATATGGTTTTGCTTTGATAATTTTGCAATGTAGTTACTTTTTTTATTTTAACATGCCTTATAAGAATGACCTTAAATAAAAAGAATACTCTGCACACATTAAATTGCACTTAACCAAAACCATGTAAGTAAACCAATAAAAATTACTCAGGTTTTTTATTTATTTAGGAATCTTGCATACTTGTTCACATGCACATAACATTCAAAACCACGATTCTATTGTAATAAATGGAGTGGGCTTGTCTCTAAGGGCACTTAGGGAGGAAAAGCTTTAGGAAGATTTTACAAGTAATGCAAACAGGAGTTTAAAAAGCCATCATTATCTTTAGCCATGGGCTACAATAGCATTACAGCACTTTAGACCCTATGGGGATTATATGTACTGTTTTTTCATTTACGTTGATGCCATATATGTCTTACTTTTTAAACATTGTTAATTAACTTACAACATTTATATTTATACCAGATGTTTTATGTTGAAATGCAGAATGGAAATAAATTACATTTTTAAAGAAACATCTTCGTTTAATCTTCTGTGCAATAGCAGGCAAAGTTTGCTTGTCAATAAAGAACTAAAATGGAACCCTTCAATGTCCTTTCCTCTACTCTTCCTGTACTGCAGTACATCATTCTACTTAAAGTGCTTCAGGGTTTAATATGAGGCTATGCCCTGGAATGTTTTCTTAATGTACCGTAATACCTTTGTCCTCCGCTTTTTCCTATGTAGTGGAGTAATATTCAAGAATGATCTCCTCCTGAGTAAATACAGCACATTTTCCACATGTCCAGATACAAATTCCTCTATTCATATTAACAGAATGGAATAGTGAAGCAATACAAGTAAATTTGCTTCTCTCAAAATGCTTCCTTCTGCACTGCTATATAAGGCCCAGTTCCACCTCTGGCATTCTGCTGGACAGCCCATACAGAGGACTTAACAGGGAGCTAAAAGTTGTTTGCAGTGGGTGAAGGGAGCAGGTGTCGGCCCATCCCTCTGCCCCATCCCCTTTATCATAAAGTATCATACATCACCCCTAATTTCCTTCTAACAGATTCTGAAGCTTTTAAACCTTCTTCTCCACAGCAGAAAAACACAAGTTAAGCAGGGGGTAAATGCACTGGTTGCAAAATCAAGCAGAGTGTGGGAGAGTTATCAATTATTCTCTAAAACGAGTTATTGAATAATCATCTTACTAAAATAGTCCTTATAAATCAGCAGCTGCTGGAAGTTTTCATTCAACCGGGACACAGTATCTCCTTGAAAAGTGCTTTAGAAACAAGACCTCAAAAAAGTGTCTGAGAATGTATTGTCCTGTTGACAATGAAGCATTTAAAGCCAGAAAACATATGCTCAAAAGCCTTTCATATAAGATACTTTGAAACCGAGTCATACTGCTTAATTCTAAAGTTAAATTGATTGTGACAGATTTTGGATGAAGATTTCAATCCTACATGCACTGACTACAGCAAGACTTGCTTTCAGTTTGAGCCTTGAAACAAATAAAGCAGCCTGTTGCTATTCATTTCTATAGAAGCAAAAGTAAAGCACACTGACTTAATTGGGACTTTTCTCCAGGGAAAATCCATTCAATCCTTTCTTTTTATAATATTTATTCATTTTATAATAAAACAACATACAAATATGTTGCGTTAGAAGTCTATGTGAAATTGGTGGGATTACCAACTGTATGGGATTAGAAGAGAGTTGTGTGTTATGGGGACATTAGCATTAAAATACAGTACAAATTCAGTTCTCTTCCCAGTACTGTATTGCCCAGCAGTTTTCTATAATAAAAAATATTTTCTAAAACCAGAACTGTTCCTAAACTACTTGTTTTGTTTAGGAACACATGTTTATAATTCCATTCATGTAGTGTTTTCTTCATAATATTTAAATACTATGAACAATCCCCAACCTCTTTTCAGTCCCACATACTTTGT